>NC_086328.1:2594104-2894104 GCF_036172605.1 Pelobates fuscus | reverse complement strand
CCTGGTAAAATGTAAATCTGAATGCAACACCCCGTTATTTCCTGTGAAAAAGAAAACTCCAAAGGGTGAGCCAGAGAAGTACAGGATGGTCCAGGATCTCCGTGCTGTCAATGAAGCTACCGTCCTGGACACCCCTCTTGTACCAAATCCCCATACTCTGCTCTCTGGAGTCCCACCATCTGCAAAATTCTTCACAGTTATTGACCTGGCCAATGCCTTTTTCAGTGTCCCATTGGACCCATCCTGTCAATACCTGTTTGCTTTCACTCATGAGATGCAACAGTATACCTGGACTGTCATGCCCCAAGGGGCACAAAATTCTCCAAGTCAGTTTGCAAAGGCCATGGGTACCATCCTTGACCCATGGCAAGCTGAGCACCCAGAAGTTGTCTTGCTTCAGTATGTGGATGATCTACTGCTGTGTGGAGATGATATACCCACTACTGAAAGGTGTTCAATTAGTCTTCTTTCCTATTTGGCAGAACAGGGATGCAAAGCTTCACTCATCAAGCTACAATTCTGTCAATCTTCAGTGATCTTCCTTGGACATTGCCTATCTCAAGGTAACAGACATCTTACTCGGGACCGGGTAAGAGCTGTTCTGGACATTCCACCTCCAAGGACTTCAAAGTCTCTTCATGCCTTCCTAGGCCTCATTTCCTACTGCAGAGCATGGATCCCAGAAGCCTCTCTGCTTATGCAACCTCTCTATGATACTCTTAAGTCTGACCCGTTCTGTCTGACCAATGAAGCTCTGGACAATTTCGATGCTCTAAAACGTGCCATTGCTTCTGCTCCTGCCTTGGGCCTACCTGACTACTCCAAACCCTTCAAATTATTTGTCTCTGAAAGACAAGGCCACGCCACAGGAGTTCTCACCCAAACGAATGACTTAAGAGGCCGCCAGAGGCCTATTGGATATTTCTCATGTCAACTAGACATTGTGGCCAGAGGGACTCCTTCCTGTCTCAGGGCTGTTTTTGCCGCAAGAGAGCTCATAGAAAGAACCTCGGACCTGGTCCTTGGCCACCCTCTGGTTGTTTTGGCCCCTCATGACATTTCTGCTATTATCAACCAAGTCCAGCTCAAGCACGTGTCTCCAGCCAGACACCTGCGCCTACAGTGTCATCTTCTTTTGCCTGACAACATTTCCATCCAAAGATGTCAAGTGCTTAATCCGTCCACTCTTCTTCTACTCCCTGAGGGGGGTATCTATTATGGATTTATCACAGATGAAACCTACATCTTCCTGCTCTGTGGATGTATCAAGAAAGTCATGCATCCACATTTGTCATTTTATGAAGATGAGACACCTCTTTGTGAAGGCCCGGATTACGCCTTCTGCACCATGTGGTACAAGCCAAACATTTCCCCCGAACCTTGCTATGAAGATGAGCTTTACCACTGGACCGATGTGAAGCTCACTGCACAAAACTTCTATTGTGACTCTGAAGGTAATAGCATGGTCTTGGTCCAGCTACCTCAACAACTCAACTACCTCTACCGCCATTGGGATACCGCTATCCCACATATTCCTGTTACCAAGTTGAAGACAAGGTCATGGAATGATCTTGGGCCCATGGCAAAACTATGGGCCACCATGAATGAAGAACAGGTACAGGAAAATGGTATTGCCAAATACTCAACAACTGACCTTCTAGAAGCATGGCCACGCCATTTCCTGGAAAAGGAATTTCAAGACTTGGTCATAAAGAATGATTATGACCCAGAAACACCTCATGACTGTTTTGAACAGATGAAAATGGAAACAGTGCACTTACCAACTGTGCATGAGAATCCATTACCAGATCCGGATTTTACCCTGTTTGTGGACGGATCAAGATATGCCGATGAAGGAGGAACATATCACACAGGATATGCCGTAACCACAACAGACGAAGTCATCAAATCATCATCCTTACCGCCAACAATGTCTGCGCAAGAAGCTGAATTACAGGCTCTGACTTCAGCATGCAAAATTTCCAAAGGAAAACGTGCCAACATCTATACAGATTCAAGATATGCTCTGGGTGTGGCACATGACTTCGGCCTAATTTGGAAGACAAGAGGATTTCTTACCACCGCCGGTACACCAGTCAAACACAGCACTGCAATCAAGGAGCTAATGGATGCCCTCCTACTTCCCGAAGAAGTGGCCGTTTTGAAAGTCAAGGCCCATGGGAAATTGGATACAGATGAAGCAAAGGGCAACCATTTAGCTGATCAGGCTGCTAAGCTAGCGGCCAGGGATCTGCAGGAAGTGGATGAAGAAGTGTCCGGACAAGAAGAAGAAGAAGAAGTCCCTATTTTTGCTCTGCAAACTCTTCCTACTGATTTGCGAATTTTACAAGAACAGCAAGCTGCAGTCACTCCTGAAGAAATCCAGAAATGGAAAAAGAAAGGAGCTGTCCAAAAGGACGGAATATATTACAACAACTTCAAATTTTGTCTTCCCAGAAATCTATATCCAGCAGTTGTCCAATGGGCACATGGGCCTGCACACCTGTCAAAAGAACTGATGGCCGCCCTCATACAGAAGTATTATGAAGCACCTGGAATCACAACATTGATCAATAACTTCTGCAAGGCCTGTGTCATTTGTGCAAAATGCAATCCAGGAAGACCAATTAAGGTGCCTGCGAAACACCTGGCAAAGCCCATGTACCCCTTCCAGCGAATTCAAATTGACCACATCCAAATGCCCAAGAGTGGGCCCCATGAATATGCACTAGTAATAGTGGACATGTTCTCAGGCTGGCCAGAAGCCTACCCAGTGGCCAATATCACTGCAAAAACAACCGCAAGACGCCTACTTACAGATATTGTATGTAGATTCGGACTCCCAGAAGTCCTTGAGAGTGATCAAGGCCCAGCCTTTACAGCAACTGTGACTAAAGAAATCTGGACTGCTCTAGGGGTGACTCTAGCCTTCCATACCCCTTACCACCCACAAAGTAGTGGTAAAGTGGAGCGCATGAATGGCACTCTAAAAACCAGAATGTTAAAAATGTCACAAGAAACAAAGATGCCCTGGCCAGAAAGCCTACCAATAGCTTTATTTAGCGTTAGGCACACCCCTAGAGGGAAGCATTCACTGTCCCCATATGAGGTTCTATTTGGGACAGCACCCAGACTAGGTTGTTATTATCCGCAGCAGTTGCAACTCCAATCAGATGTTTTAGTAGACTATGTAACTGAACTTGCAAGTGTCCTAAACAAAATACATGCCCAAGTTTTCACTTCAATTCCAGATCCCGAATTGGATACAGGTTCCCATAACCTACTTCCCGGAGATTGGGTCCTGGTCAAGAAGTTTGTGCGGAGAAATACCCTAGAACCGAGATTTGACGGTCCATTCCAAGTTCTCCTGATTACCGCAACCTCCATCAAATTGGCCGGTAGGCCAAATTGGATCCACGCTTCCCACTGCAAGAAATCTCCTGCCCCAGAGGAAGCGAATATCGCACAAACATGTATCTCTGGTACATCTTCTCCCTAATTAGCCTTATAAAGGCCCAGCAAGTAGCCATTACCAAAGATATTAGTGGGTACACCTTCTGGTATAATTCATCGTGCACCCAGGTGGCTACTTATACCTTTGACTACTGTGATATTGTAGAATGCCCATTTCCCACACCACAAATCCAGAGCATCTATAGAGATATCCCTCATTCGAAAGACCCATATGTTTGTGTAGTTGACAAGCAATGGGGGCACAATTGTGACCATTGGGGGGCGGCGGGATGGAATGCCGGGCCTGCCTGGGGTTACAAACCAAAAAGTGCCGTATCTAAAGTAGATGACCATGGTAGATCCCTCCTCCAGAGAATGACTTTGAGAAAGCCTGGGGGGAGTACACCAATGAAACTAATCCTTAACATTGAGCATCCAAGCCCAACAGATGCGGACCAGTATGTGATGGGAATGTATTGGAAAAAGGGTTCCTATAAAAAGTTAGGGCATTTCTACCTTAAAGATATGTGCAACTCTTCTGAATGGCAAGGGGCCACCCATATGGTCCCTAACCCATTAAAACCTCATATCCAGACCTTTCAAGACATGATGGCCATTGCTAACCCCCCTTTTGAAGATACCATGGCCGCTGAAACATGTTTTAATGATGTAAATCTATGGTTGGAATGGATGAAATATAATGCTAATAAGCATAATAGAACTGCATGTTATGTGTGTGGCGGTGCCCGGCCTCACCTGGGTACCGTGCCTTTAATCCTACCAGTAGATATAGAAGAATGTGTTTTAAGCCTTTTTGCCTATCACTATAATTTTAACAGGTCCATATGTATTGCATGGACAAAGGAGTATCCTCTCCTAACCCAGGATGTCAAACCCCCAGATGGTATTACCGTGTATAAAGGTAATTACACTTGTTATGCTAATTACGATGGAATAGGTAAATTCTTGGGTAACTTCTCTAAGGGGTATTGTGCTACCTACAGAAATGTCTCTATGAACTTGTTGCAGTTTCACACCAGGTCATTAGGGGATATTTACTGGTTGTGTGGGGATTTACAGCTAAGATCCAGAATGGACAAACAGTGGTGGGGGGAGTGTACTTTGGCTAAAGCTATCATGCCTATACATATCATCTCTGACACACACCTCGCCACCCACGGGTCCAAACACACTAAGGTTAAGCGTGACGCCCCAGTGAAAGGAAGTTTTGATCCTCATGTGTATATTGATGCCATTGGAGTGCCTAGGGGGGTGCCCAATGAGTTTAAAGCAAGGGATGAAGTTGCCGCAGGATTTGAATCAATTTTCACCATAGTTACCGCAAACAAGAATTTAAATTGGATAAATTACATTTATTATAATCAACAGCGTTTTGTTAATTACACCAGAGACGCCCTCCAGGGGTTGGCCGAACAGCTACAGGCCACATCCCAAATGGCTTTCCAGAATAGAATGGCCCTAGATATGATCTTAGCCGAAAAAGGAGGGGTTTGTAAAATTTTACCCGACACCATGACATGTTGTACCTATATCCCAGAAAACACAGGCCCTAATGGTAAAGTTACATTAGCCATAGAAAAATTAAATGACCTGTCTGAAGAATTAAAAAGGAATTCTGGGGTAAAAGATCCCTGGGAAAGATGGTTTGGTTGGATGACAGGATGGCAAAAGGCTTTAATGCAGATTGGTATGGCTATACTAATTTTTCTTTTTATTTTTGCTCTTCTCTTTTGTTGTATCCTCCCATGTCTGAGAAAATCCCTCATGAAGACTGTTGACTAAGCGGCACCCACTTTCACCCATCTCGAAGTTGATGACCAAGATTTCCAAGACGTCAACTCACCCTGTCTGCCGCTGCAAACAATCCCTTTTGTTGATAAAGTGCAGGAATTCTAGGAAGGGACTAGCTTAGGGACAGCATCTGTCAGTGAATGGTAAAGGCCCCGTGTGGAGAAGTGGTGGGTTAGCTGCCATGGGACACCCATGGGTGTGAAGTGTTCGAGAGCCATACTGACGGATGAGTTAGCCTATTAGGGTCAGCTCTAGGGATAGACTTGCACTTTGCATTAACACCTAGCTAGCGGCCACGGGGTTTTCTGTGCCTTTGGGTTAACACGTCTTCTGATACTAACATAATAAAGTTTTTATCTCTTAGAATCTAACATTTCATAGGGGGGACTGATGTGGGATTATTAAAAATCCTTATTGTACTTGTATTGAATTATTGTACTAACTCCATTTTAACTTTATACTGTGATGATCCTCCATTTTGTCCTCCTAACCTGACTTCTTCAATCCTCCATTTTGTCCTCATGACTTAACTTGTTCATTTTAAAACTACATTACGTGACTGAACTTCTCAACCCAATTAGTACAGTAGACAAAGACTGTGTTTTCCTGCAAGGACAAGTACCAGGAGGTGCTGGCTACTCCTTAAGACTTGCTGGCTACTCCTTAGAACTTGTAAGATAGTATAGTTTGAAGGCCACAGAACACAGTAGTAATGAAATGTTCTATTCATAAGAGACCTTGCACCTGGACATGAAGCCTGATATCATTGACCGTGTAAAATGACGCTTAGGACCCCCTTGTCCCCACCCGTGTCCAGAATAATCCCACCTCTGGTGGGTGGACACGGGACTAACCTCTTAATTTTTTGAACCAATAGGTAAGACACTAACACCGACACTTAACAATTAATCCAATTGATGATGTTTATTTGCTGATATTCTAATAATCAATGATGACGCAAAATGCCTCTTAAAAGGGCCTGCGCGCCCGCTTTTTCTTCACTTGCCAATAAACTTTCTCGAAGTTATTTTAACCTGAACCTTGTGTGTCAGACTTAATTACTTCAGCGTATATACGCAATTTAATTTTATTGATTTGGACAGGAACAGATAGACATTTGAACATTTTGGTTTACTTTCAAAAAGTACCATAACAGGCACACACAGTAACCAGACCATCACGGCATGCCATGTAAATGGCCACACACAGTAACCAGACCATCATGGCATGCCATGTAAATGGCCACACAGTAACCAGACCATCACGGCATGCCATGTAAATGGGCACACACAGTAACCAGACCATCACGGCATGCCATGTAAATGGCCACACACAGTAACCAGACCATCACGGCATGTCATGTAAATGGCCACACACAGTAACCAGACCATCACGGCATGCCATGTAAATGGCCACACACAGTAACCAGACCATCACCGCATGCCATGTAAATGGCCACACAGTAACCAGACCATCACGGCATGCCATGTAAATGCCACACACAGTAACCAGATCATCACGGCATGTCATGTAAATGGCCACACACAGTAACCAGACCATCACCGCATGCCATGTAAATGGCCACACACAGTAACCAGACCATCACCGCATGCCATGTAAATGGCCACACAGTAACCAGACCATCACCGCATGCCATGTAAATGGCCACACAGTAACCAGACCATCACGGCATGCCATGTAAATGGCCACACACAGTAACCAGACCATTACCGCATGCCATGTAAATGGCCACACACAGTAACCAGACCATCACGGCATGGCATGTAAATGGCCACACACAGTAACCAGACCATCACGGCATGCCATGTAAATGGCCACACACAGTAACCAGACCATCACGGCATGCCATGTAAATGGGCACACACAGTAACCAGACCATCACGGCATGCCATGTAAATGGGCACACACAGTAACCAGACCATCACGGCATGCCATGTAAATGGGCACACACAGTAACCAGACCATCACGGCATGCCATGTAAATGGCTACACACAGTAACCAGACCATCACGGCATGCCATGTAAATGGCTACACACAGTAACCCGACCATCACAGCATGCCATGTAAATGCCACACACAGTAACCAGACCATCACGGCATGCCATGTAAATGGCCACACACAGTAACCAGACCATCACGGCATGCCATGTAAATGGCCACACACAGTAACCAGACCATCACGGCATGCCATGTAAATGGCCACACACAGTAACCAGACCATCACGGCATGCCATGTAAATGGGCACACACAGTAACCAGACCATCACGGCATGCCATGTAAATGGGCACACACAGTAACCAGACCATCACCGCATGCCATGTAAATGGTCACACACAGTAACCAGACCATCACGGCATGCCATGTAAATGGGCACACACAGTAACCAGACCATCACGGCATGCCATGTAAATGGGCACACACAGTAACCAGACCATCACGGCATGCCATGTAAATGGGCACACACAGTAACCAGACCATCACGGCATGCCATGTAAATGGCTACACACAGTAACCCGACCATCACGGCATGCCATGTAAATGGCCACACACAGTAACCAGACCATCACGGCATGCCATGTAAATGGCCACACACAGTAACCAGACCATCACGGCATGCCATGTAAATGGCCACACACAGTAACCAGACCATCACGGCATGCCATGTAAATGCCACACACAGTAACCAGACCATCACCGCATGCCATGTAAATGGCCACACAGTAACCAGACCATCACCGCATGCCATGTAAATGGACACACACAGTAACCAGACCATCACGGCATGCCATGTAAATGGCCACACACAGTAACCAGACCATCACCGCATGCCATGTAAATGGCCACACACAGTAACCAGACCATCACCGCATGCCATGTAAATGCCACACACAGTAACCAGACCATCACGGCATGCCATGTAAATGGGCACACACAGTAACCAGACCATCACGGCATGCCATGTAAATGGCCACACACAGTAAATATGGGCATCAGAGGGTACCTTTGCAAGGTCCAGCTGCCTGACTTTGCTGCTCACATTTTCTGCCAGGTTACAGGTAAATGTGATCATTCCGGAGAGCTGCTCTGCATCACCTTCTATCAGCTGCAGGTTTGGTCTGAGGAAACAAAGAGCAAGAAAGTCTTACAATATGACACAATGTATGGACAGACACGCTCCCACTAATTCCCATTCATGGTGTATAACCCCAATCAGAGCTTCTCTCCCTGACACTTTACAGGAGCCTTTCCATAATTATACACCGTGACATGGGGCTCACAGAATGTGACAGGCAGCAGTCACCATGAAATATATGCTGGGGTCGGAGAGTGGGGAATAAAGAATGGGGTTTTGAAAAATGGAAACTAGTCAAGGTTGTGAAAAGGGTCAGGCCCAGGGCTCATCTGAACTTTCCGTTAACCACACCCACTAGGGACATTTCAAGAAAAGGTTAGCGGTATTCGGTGATACTTGGATTGAGAATTGGGTATTTTGGTCTATGTGAGCCACACCCCCTTAATGTTTTTGGAAATCATCAGGAGAAAGAAAAAAAAAAAAACAGACTAAGTGAATGTCCCCCACTATTAAGGTTTCTCTGATAAAAAGAAATACTGAACTTTCCAATTAATTTGCTACACACTCCATGGGAAATTTTAGAAGTCAACTTGTATCTGATAGACTCTGGTAGAACAGGTTTACAGCTTGCTTCAAGCGTCCAGTCAACATAGTTTACTTAAAACTGCCCTAGGAGCAGCGGAAGCCACTACCATTCTTTTAGATTAAAGGGACACTCCAGGCACCCAGACCACTTCTGCCCATTGGAGTGGTCTGGGTGCCAACTCCCACTACTCTTAACAGCAATAATTACCTTGCAGGGTTAACTCCACCTCTAGTGGCTGTCTACTCCCCCTCTACTAGACAGCCACTAGAGGGCACTTCCTCCTTCATAGCACAGATTATCTGTGCTAGAGCGTCGCTGGACGTCCTCACGCTGTGTGAGGACCTCCAGCGTCGCTCATTTCCTCATAGAAAAGCATTGAAAATCTTTTTTTAACGCTTTCCTATGGGGAGCGCTAATGCGCATGCGCGTCATCGCCGCGCATGCGCATTAGGTCTCCTCGGTCAGTGGGCGGGATCAGTCTCACCCACCGGCCGACGGAGACAGTAGGAGGAGCGGCGCGGAGGAGGAGACAGCGACGAGGGACATCGTCGCTGCCGCAGGTAAGTGACTGAAGGGGTTTTCACCCGTTCAGTAACCGGGGATTGGGGGGTGGGAGGGAGGGGGTACCTCCAGTGCCAGGAAAACTGATTTTTTCCTGGCACTGGAGTTTACCTTTAATTCTTTGTTTTGATCATTCCACATACGAGTAAAGCACATACAACCATGACAGCATAAAATACAGGGACAATTTCAGTATAATAATTTGTAGAAAAATGGACCAGTTAGAGATTCACCTGAGGCAGAGATTGACAAATATGTTCTAGGAGCCATTTAAAAAAGTTAGGAGACAGTTTTTTTAAAGCGATTTTTAAGTTTAATTTTCAATGAGAAAAATGTAATTCTTGAGAGACACTATAGACACTAGAACCACTACAGCTTAATATATAGTATATACAGCTCAATGTATAGTATATACAGCTTAATGTACAGCATGCAGCTTAATGTATAATATACAGCTTAATGTACAGCATATACAGCTTAATGTATAATATACAGCTTACTTTACGGTATATACAGCTTAATGTAGTTGTTCTTGTGTCTATTGCCTGTACCTGCAGTACCTTTCAATGTAAACACAGTGGCAGTGTTCACATTACTGCCTAGTAACAGTCACTCAGATGGTCACTAGAGAGTCCTTAGTTCAGCATCTCCACACTCTGTATGGAGGTGCTGAATGTTCCCTGTGACGAGACCAATCTCGCCACATTGCATTGGAGGAGCCTGGTTGCCTGCCTGCTGCCTTTGGATTATGGCAGTTAAAGGGTTAATTTTACTGTACAGAAAGATTTATTTCTTCCTTTCTGCACAGCCGTTCGGTAGATTCTAACAGCCTTTTTTCAACCTCCCCAGAGCCGTGGGAAGCCGGCCGGCGCTGTTAATGGGCCACCCAGAGGCTGGCGTGTGCCCTCCATCTACCTCCCTGAAGCCACGGTTAAGCGTGTGCCGGCAATTGACCACCCAGTAGCTGCGGTTAACCGCGGCTTAATTGATTGTTACTGGGTGGTCGCGGTTACACCTAGCCGCCACACGATGGCGGTGTTCTGGAGCTCCCTGGGCAGCCAGAGCTTTTTGCCCGGTTTTCCTACGCCAAACCCGGACACTGTGTCAGCTAAGCACCGCTGAGCCTCCAGCCCCTGGTTCTAATTTGTACCGATTTAACGAATGTATGTAAATTCGGTATTTTATGTTGGGGGAATGTTTTAACCCAGATAGCCTGCCATGGAGCCTGTTCGTGGAATTAAAGACTTTGGCTCCATGGCAATTAAACTGTATTCGTGTGGTCTGAGTGCCATTCACCTAATAATGTGCACCCAGACCTGAGCTATCTGGGGATATGTTACATGTATATATTTACTGTACCATTTGTCCCATTATATATTTTAAAGTGATAGTCTGTCTTTGTGTCCCCATGTGCATAATGGCGATTTGCCTTTGTCCTGGGAGATAATTGAATTACTTCTCAATTATCGCCAGGGCAGAGGGGAGGAAGCCAGGATGCATTGTGGGGATGTTTTCCTGCTGTATGTCTGTAATTGGTACTTGTCTGTCCATTGTTACAGTCTTCCATCTGGTCCCCTAGGGGAGTGTCCACCAGGTGGGAGACCTGCATAAATACGGGGGCAGGTAGCCCTCAATAAACAGACCACTGCTTGACCCACAACACGGAGCCTTGTCTCGTCTTTGGGGGGATTCACTGTATGCTGATAGGGACTGACTGCCAGGAATGTAAGCCGCTTGGGAGCTTTTCCTGTTCGTCTGCTAGCAGCTATTCGTGAGGTTCCAGTTCGGGAGTTTGGAGTGCTACCTTATTCCCTTGTATGCAGTTCGGGAGTTTGGTGCATTCACTTATATCCAATTGTGAGTTTTGGTGATTCTACAGTAGCTGTGCCTGTCTGTGAAAAGGGGATTATCGTCTAAACGATTTTTACCCCTTGTCTGCTGAAACGGTCTGTAACATTCCCCATAGAGAGTAATTGATTCAAGGCATCTCTATGAGGAGATGTTGATTGGCAAATTGTTTTTCCACGCATGCACAATATCCTCCCTTAGCTGAGATCTAAAGACTGATTATTTCAGCCATGGAGGCAGGACCAGCAAGTGCGAAACGGGCATGGCGTGGGGAAAAAAACAGGAGTTAAAACACCTCTTGTGCAATTGGAGAGGGACAGGTACCCAAAAAGACACACACACTGACAGACTGTGACATAGACAGAGATACACAAACACACACTGAGTCACACACAAACTGAGATTTTTGTTTTAATTGAAATCGACCCAGCCTCCATACCTTTGGAAGAGCTGATTGGATCTTTCCCTGGGGTCCAGTGGGGCTGCTCTCTTCCTGCATGCAAGGGGGTAGTACTCTACCTGCAGCGCTTCTCTGCTCCCTCGCATACTTTGTAATGATACGCGGTCCGGAGTGACGTCATATTCCGGCTCATTAAACAGTGTGCGAGGGAGCAGAGAAGAGCTGCAGGTATATTACTGCTCCCTCATGTGCTGCCTTCAATGATCCAAGCCGCCGCAGACTGCGGATTTAAAGAGCTTACATCCCAGGCCCCAAGACGAAATTTCTAGTCATCATGTCGACCTGGGATTTGTCAAGCTCTGCCCTAAGGGTATAGGAGTGTCAGTGGGTGATGGTTGGACAACTAGATACACTATTTCCCTGTGGTGATTTGCCTCCCTCACCGGTTGTCAAACGTTAACCATGGGTCTCCTGTCCGGCTGCCAGGATTAAGTGGAGGAGAGAATTGGGCCTGCAATATGCAGGGTTTAATCCTGCCTTGGAACAACTTGGAGGCAAGGATTGAGAATTGTTGTGGTATGGATCATACGGTCACCTTTCACCACTGCATAAACAAATACTTTTATTCCAATGATATCCTCCAGTTTTACCAAGTTCCGCTAATCTCTGAATAAATGAATGACAAGGTCCGCAGAGACTGCTTTTCATACCCCATGCGCTGTAAAGCCAGCATCTTGTTTTCCACTGTATTCTGCTGGCCGAGCAGCTCCTCGAGCTCTGATCCCACCACTTTCTGAAAGATAGCAATAGTCTGCGGTGTATAAATCAGTCAATTATCCCAATCAATTAATATATTTATATATAACTAATCCAGTGTATGGGGCAGGGACACTTTTTTTGTAATTTTTCGTTTATTGAAATTTTATAAGGAAACAGTGGACATATTAAACAGAGCCAGAACAAATAAAAATAAACAGATGATGAATTTAACAGAGATCACAGCACATTCATGTGATTAAAGGAACGCTATAGGGTCAGGAACACAAACACTTATTCCTAACCCTATAGTGTTAAAACCAACATTTGCCCCCCCCCCCCCCTGGGCCCTTCATGTCTCCATAAATATAGCACAATCTTACTGTATTCAAGCCTGAAGCTGTAACTCTGCATGCTGTTAGACTCAGAAAAACAAGCAGTCTGCTGACATCATCAGAAGTGGTAGCCTGACCCAATCACAATGCTTCCCCATAGGATTGGCTGAGACTGACAAGGAGGCAGATCAGGGGCAGAGCCAGCATGATTCAAACACAGCCCTGGCCAATCAGCATCTCCTCATAGATTAATTGAATCAATGAATCTCTATGAGGAAAGTTCAGTGTCTGCATGCAGAGGGAGGAGATACTGAATGTTTGGATGCATTTTAGGCAGCCATGACCCAGGAAGGATCTCTAACAGCCATCTGAGGAGTGGCCAGTGAAGTTATCACTAGGCTGTAATGTAAACACTGCATTTTCTCTGAAAAGCCTGAAGGTAATGATTCTACTCACCAGAACAAATTCAATAAGCTGTAGTGTTTCTGGTGACTATAGTGTCCATTTAAGTCAGTATGATAGCTCAGTGATACCTGTGGGCACAGTGCATTGCATACCTACATGGATATTCCTAGCAGTTATAGGACAAGTCTAGAGGGGATTCCCTTCCTTATGTGATGCTACTCAATCTGCTGTGACAACAGCAAGCACACAGAGTTAAAGTATCGCAGCCATTGCAAAACGGTTAGTAAGTCACCGGTATTTAATCCTATAGTGGAGTCAAATCCCAATGAACAGAACAAGTAACACAGAACACAAACAGGAAATAAATTATTCTCCAGTATATGAACTCATTTGGAATGAAAACCAAAAGCTGAAACAGAGGTCTCAGCCGAGACTGGACCCGTCACAGCCTTGTAAACCCCTGTGACCACTGGCCATGTTTTGCGGTACAACCCCCCGGGGCTGCACGTTTAGGGGCCCATCGGGTGGCCCATGCTCTTAGGGCGACGTTATTTACGGGGCACGGTCAGCGTTGCAGCGCTTTAACAGCGCAACTGGGCCCTCTGTGATGAAGTCAGCTTGGCAGTACTCTAGCGTGTTTACTAGGACTGATAAAGCTACATTTAATTTCTACATCCAACTTAGCAGTTAGCCTGTAAAGCGTGGTTTAGCACTATTTCAGCCGTTGCCCGTTCTCAGTATACTCTTGCGACCCATTTTTTTGCTCTCCACAAGTTTAAAGGGATAATCCAGACGTGGACCCCTTGCTCACGGTGCCTAGGGAGATATCAGCTATGCCTCACTGATGATGCCTAACAAGGCTGAAACGATCGTCTGGGGTTGCTGTGTCTCTCATGCAGATGGAACTTGCTGGCATTTTGGATCTGGACTTCCCGTATGGGTGGGACCAGTCTGATATGTTTCAGAGTTGTTCTCTCTGTAATGGCACAAGATGAGCAAAAACCAGCTTGAGAACTGAGCGGGACCGACCGAAGGGCAGGCTATTTCAGCTGCTGCCTATTCTCAGTATACTCTTGCGACCCATTTTTTTTTTGCTCTCCACTATTCAGTGTTTCTATCAACTGCCAACTCTAGTATAAACATGTTTATTACACTTAAAAACGTGCAACCTTCTACAATGCCATGATACAGTGTGTTATATTGCCTGCTTCTCGCTATTGTGGCAACACAGGTCTGTGTGTATATCTTTGCAAGAAAAATAAGGATTGACAAAAAAAAAAAAAAAAGTATAGACAGAACCTTATGCTCTTTCAAAAGAGAATAAAGTTAAAAAGGAATGGTTGGTATCCTTTAAAATGGCTCTATCACGTTATATTTTTTATTTATGGGCAGTTGAGACAATACATACAGAGCATCGGAGTCATATGACATGTCCAGAGTCAGGGAGAATTACACATGCATCCATACATTACACGATCTCCTGGTCCGAGGAGTCATAGCTCACTGCTTTTTATAAAAATTAACAACATAACCCGAACCAAATGAAAAAAGACTGGTGCCGCGTTTGGAGTGTTTGTGTACTGTGCACCTCCTGCTGCACCACAGGCTATTACTTAAGTCGGATTTCATCCAAAATGGATCTTTATGAAAAGCTCTTTTGAACAGTGTTTATCAGTACTTCTTTGAAATCAAAACAAACACGAGACAATGGAATTAATCATTTGTCTTATGGAATGGGCAATCTTTGGTCTCACGTTGACACCTAACACAAGAAGTCACAGGAGCTAAAGTAGTATGGTGGGAAGAAGACAGCAGTCATGAGTAGTGATAGCTTAACGTTGCTACACTATATAAAAAACTAACAAATCAGTGAATATACCTCCTTCCATATAGTATAATAATTACATTATTTATTCACAGTGTAGTTTGAAACAATATTGTTTCTAAGGTACACATCGTGGTTGAACGTGTGTAGACACCTGACATTTACACGAGCTTTCTGGACATCACAATTCAAAAGCACGAGCAATTCTGTGCCTAATCAACCAAACAAGCTTTCTGGCGACAGCCGAACATGGATGAGAAGTTCTGGTTTGCTTTCCATCTCAAAAGTCTTCAGTGGGGTTGAAGTCAGGGCTTCGTGGAGCTGGGTTTACACATAGGTCACGGCAGTACTGGAACCGGAAAGGACCTTCCCCAAACTTACCACAAGGATGGAAGAAGCAAGTCTGTTAAATGTCTTTATATCCTGCAGCATTAAAGGCAGGGGGAGCAGATCAAGCATGTTTTCAGGGACATATATACATGTTGATAGGCAGCACATGAAAAGGATTGCCCTTAGTATGTAGAATTCAGAATGTGTATAAGATTAACAATTAAGCAATGAGGATTCCTGCAGAATATGCATTATCAACAATACTGCAGTGCAGCCCTTTTCATCAATATGACAAAATTACATGTATCCCCGAAAACATGATGGATTTGAACACTGATTAATGAAGCAGTTTTTGTGTACAGGTCACGGCTCTGCACTTTCACGGCTCAGTTCTCTGCCATTTAGGAGTTAAATCACTTTGTTTCTGTTTATGCGGCCCTAGCCACACCTCCCCTGGCTGTGACTGACAGAGCCTGCATGGAAACAAAATGGTTTCATTTTCAATAAGATGTAACTTTATTTAAACATTTTTATCTCCTGCTCTATAAATAGAAATGTAATCACACAAAGTGATTTAACCCCTTAAGCACCAAACGTCTGGAATAAAAAGGAATCATGACATGTCACACATGTCATGTGTCCTTAAGGGGTTAAAGGGACACTATAGTCACCAGAACAGCTACAGCTTATTAAATTTGTTCTGGTGAGTAGAATTATTACCTTCAGGCTTTTTGCTGTAAACACGGTCTTTTCAGAGAAAATGCAGTGTTTACATTACAGAAGATATAAAATATGGCGTATACTGCGCCCAAAAATTATACGTACATACACCTCTGCGAGGAAAAGTGGGTAAAATACCTCGGAATAATAAAACAGAAAAAAATAATAGTGCAATACAGTATATAACAGTGCAAATTTTTGTGCTAGGTAACTGTAAGAAAAACACTCACATACGGTAGAGCTATATAAGAGCTCTACTTTTTTCAGCGTGGACGGTATAATCCCCGTCTAAGGATACAGGATGGTAAACGATGGTATTGGTCTTCCAAATGCACAATGGGGATGAAAGAGAAAAAAATGCTCTGATGGTGTAGTAAGTACTATAAAATCAGGGTAATAGGATAAATTAATGTACTTACAATTTGTAGAGCAAGGACCTGCTCTAGTTATCACAGCATGGGTGGTACTATCCCCACCTAAGGATATGATGGCACCAGGTAGTTAACAGGACATAAAAAAGTAAGTAAAAGTGACACTTTTGATAAAGCCTCTGGAGAGGCGAAACGCGTCAAGTGGGACCCCCTTCTTTTGGACATTTGTACCTATATTTATATATGTGATATTTTATAATAAATAGTCTATTTTAATTCATTTAGACATCTACCTTTTATTATTTTACACTATTACTTTTTTATGTCCTGTTAACTACCTGGTGCCATCATATCCTTAGGTGGGGATAGTACCACCCATGCTGTGATAACTAGAGCAGGTCCTTGCTCTACAAATTGTAAGTACATTAATTTATCCTATTACCCTGATTTTATAGTACTTACTACACCATCAGAGCATTTTTTTCTCTTTCATCCCCATTGTGCATTTGGAAGACCAATACCATCGTTTACCATCCTGTATCCTTAGACGGGGATTATACCGTCCACGCTGAAAAAAGTAGAGCTCTTATATAGCTCTACCGTATGTGAGTGTTTTTCTTACAGTTACCTAGCACAAAAATTTGCACTGTTATATACTGTATTGCACTATTATTTTTTTCTGTTTTATTATTCCGAGGTATTTTACCCACTTTTCCTCGCAGAGGTGTATGTACGTATAATTTTTGGGCGCAGTATACGCCATATTTTATATCTTCTGTTTCACCCATACACAAGGTTTGGGAATCCTTGTATTGTATACAGCAGCCCCTATTGTTATTTTATGTTATAGCGAGCGCCTATACACCCTGTTTTTTCTTCCGTGTTTACATTACAGCCTAGTGATAACTTCACTGGCCATTCCTCAGATGGCTGCTAGAGGTGCTTCCTGGGTCATGGCTGCCTAAAATGTATCCAAACATTCAGTATCTCCTCCCTCTGCATGCAGACACTGAACTTTCCTCATAGAGATTCATTGATTCAATTCATCTCTATGAGGAGATGCTGATTGGCCAGGGCTGTGTTTAAATCATGCTGGCTCTGCCCCTGATCTGCCTCTTTGTCAGTCTCAGCTAATCCTATCGAGAAGCATTGTGATTGGATTAGGCCACCACTTCTGTCAGAGGAAGTTCTCAGGCAGAGGCAGCAGCTTCAGACTTGTATTCAAGTAAGATGTTACTATCTTTAGGGAGGCAAAGGGGGCCAAATAGTGGTTGTAACACTAGAGTGTCACGAATACAGGTTTGGATAGTGTCAGCCCCCTCTGACAGTAAGTACTGTGCAGTCAGGTAGGTAGTGCTGTGACCCCCAGCTGTACCATCACATTATATTATATTATTATATTACCTCCTCCACACACAGCTGCCCATAGGCCTCCTCCAGCTCCCGGAGCTCAGTGAGGGAGGACAGCTGCTCCATACTGAGTGCAGAGCTCCCACCTCCCAGGACACCAGCTGAGCTGCAGCCAGCCATGTTTACACTCCACGTCACATCCTGCTTCCGGGTGCAGGCAGCGCCGCGGACACCTATCGCCCGGCGAGGACCCCTATACACAGCAGGCAGCGCCGCGGACACCTATCGCCCGGCGAGGACCCCTATACACAGCAGGCAGCGCCGCGGTCACCTATCGCCCGGCGAGGACCCCTATACCCAGCAGGCAGCGCCGCGGACACCTATCGCCCGGCGAGGACCCCTATACCCAGCAGGCAGCGCCGCGGACACCTATCGCCCAGCGAGGACCCCTATACACAGCAGGCAGCGCCGCGGACACCTATCGCCCGGCGAGGACCCCTATACACAGCAGGCAGCGCCGCGGTCACCTATCGCCCGGCGAGGACCCCTATACCCAGCAGGCAGCGCCGCGGACACCTATCGCCCGGCGAGGACCCCTATACCCAGCAGGCAGCGCCGCGGACACCTATCGCCCAGCGAGGACCCCTATACACAGCAGGCAGTGCCGCGGACACCTATCGCCCGGCGAGGACCCCTATACCCAGCAGGCAGCGCCGCGGACACCTATCGCCCGGCGAGGACCCCGCTCTCAGAGCCTGGTTTGGCGCGATATGGCGGGTTGGTAACTAGCTGCAGACAATCCGCCTCCATCCTCCCGCCCTGCAGCTCCCACACACCGGGAACACGGAGCCCGGCCACCCGGACAGGAACAGCATCGCCCCCAGGTAGGAGATCACAGCGCCCGCCCCGGCCAACCCCACACTGCGGGGGGAGCGAGAGGCCGGGCCGCAAAGGGTTAATACAGCCTGGGGGGAGAGTAACCCGGGATATAGGGGGTTAATACAGCCTGGGGGCAGTAACCCGGGATATAGGGGGTTAATACAGCCTGGGGGAGAGTAACCCGGGATATAGGGGGTTAATACAGCCTGGGGGCAGTAACCCGGGATATAGGGGGTTAATACAGCCTGGGGGAGAGTAACCCGGGATATAGGGGGTTAATACAGCCTGGGGGAAAGTAACCCGGGATATAGAGGGTTAATACAGCCTGGGGGAGAGTAACCCGGGATATAAGGGGTTAATACAGCCTGGGGGAGAGTAACCCGGGATATAGGGGGTTAATACAGCCTGGGGGAAAGTAACCCGGGATATAGAGGGTTAATACAGCCTGGGGGAGAGTAACCCGGGATATAAGGGGTTAATACAGCCTGGGGGAAAGTAACCCGGGATATAGAGGGTTAATACAGCCTGGGGGGGAGTAACCCGGGATATAGAGGGTTAATACAGCCTGGGGGAGAGTAACCCGGGATATAGGGGGTTAATACAGCCTGGGGGGAGAGTAACCCGGGATATAGGGGGTTAATACAGCCTGGGGGGAGAGTAACCCGGGATATAGGGGGTTAATACAGCCTGGGGGAGAGTAACCCGGGATATAGGGGGTTAATACAGCCGGGGGGGAGAGAGTAACCTGGGATATAGGGGGTTAATACAGCCTGGGGGGGGAGTAACCCGGGATATAGGGGGTTAATACAGCCTGGGGGAGAGTAACCCGGGATATAGGGGGTTAATACAGCCTGGGGGAGAGTAACCCGGGATATAAGGGGTTAATACAGCCTGGGGGAAAGTAACCCAGGATATAGAGGGTTAATACAGCCTGGGGGAGAGTAACCCGGGATATAGAGGGTTAATACAGCCTGGGGGAGAGTAACCCGGGATATAGGGGGTTAATACAGCCTGGGGGGAGAGTAACCCGGGATATAGGGGGTTAATACAGCCTGGGGGAGAGTAACCCGGGATATAGGGGGTTAATACAGCCTGGGGGAGAGTAACCCGGGATATAAGGGGTTAATACAGCCTGGGGGAAAGTAACCCGGGATATAGAGGGTTAATACAGCCTGGGGGAGAGTAACCCGGGATATAGAGGGTTAATACAGCCTGGGGGAGAGTAACCCGGGATATAGAGGGTTAATACAGCCTGGGGGAGAGTAACCCGGGATATAGGGGGTTAATACAGCCTGGGGGGAGAGTAACCCGGGATATCGGGGGTTAATAAAGCCTGGGGGAGAGTAACCCGGGATATAGAGGGTTAATAAAGCCTGGGGGAGAGTAACCCGGGATATAGAGGGTTAATACAGCCTGGGGGAGAGTAACCCGGGATATAGAGGGTTAATACAGCCTGGGGGAGAGTAACCCGGGATATAGAGGGTTAATACAGCCTGGAGGGAGAGTAACCCGGGATATCGGGGGTTAATAAAGCCTGGGGGAGAGTAACCCGGGATATAGAGGGTTAATAAAGCCTGGGGGAGAGTAACCCGGGATATAGAGGGTTAATACAGCCTGGGGGAGAGTAACCCGGGATATAGGGGGTTAATACAGCCTGGGGGAGAGTAACCCGGGATATAGAGGGTTAATACAGCCTGAGAGAGAATAACCCGGGATATAGGGGGTTAATACAGCCTGGGGGAGAGTAACCCGGGATATAGAGGGTTAATACAGCCTGGGGGTGGGAGTAACCCGGGATATAGGGGGTTAATACAGCCTGGTGGAGAGTAACCCGGGATATAGAGGGTTAATACAGCCTGGGGGGAGAGTAACCCGGGATACAGGGGGTTAATACAGCCTGGGGGGGAGAGAGTAACCTGGGATATAGGGGGATAATACAGCCTGGGGGGGAGAGAGTAACCTGGGATATAGGGGGTTAATACAGCCTGGGGGGAGAGAGTAACCTGGGATATAGGGGTTTAATACAGCCTGGGGGGGAGAGTAACCCGGGATATAGAGGGTTAATACAGCCTGGGGGAAAGTAACCCGGGATATAGGGGGTTAATGCAGCCTGGGGGGAGAGTAACCCGGGATATAGGGGGTTAATACAGCCTGGGGGAAAGTAACCCGGGATATAGGGGGTTAATACAGCCTGGGGGAAAGTAACCCGGGATATAGGGGGTTAATACAGCCTGGGGGGAGAGTAACCCGGGATATAGGGGGTTAATAAGCCTGGGGGGAGAGTAACCCGGGATATAGGGGGTTAATAAAGCCTGGGGGGAGAGTAACCCGGATATAGAGGGTTAATAAAGCCTGGGGGAGAGTAACCCGGGATATAGAGGGTTAATACAGCCTGGGGAGAGTAACCCGGGATATAGGGGGTTAATACAGCCTGGGGGAGAGTAACCCGGGATATAGAGGGTTAATACAGCCTGAGAGAGAATAACCCGGGATATAGGGGGTTAATACAGCCTGGGGGAGAGTAACCCGGGATATAGAGGGTTAATACAGCCTGGGGGTGGGAGTAACCCGGGATATAGGGGGTTAATACAGCCTGGTGGAGAGTAACCCGGGATATAGAGGGTTAATACAGCCTGGGGGGAGAGTAACCCGGGATACAGGGGGTTAATACAGCCTGGGGGGGAGAGAGTAACCTGGGATATAGGGGGATAATACAGCCTGGGGGGGAGAGAGTAACCTGGGATATAGGGGGTTAATACAGCCTGGGGGGAGAGAGTAACCTGGGATATAGGGGGTTAATACAGCCTGGGGGGAGAGAGTAACCTGGGATATAGGGGGTTAATACAGCCTGGGGGGGGGTAACCCGGGATATAGGGGGTTAAAAAAGGCTGGGGGAGAGTAACCCGGGATATAGGGGGTTAATACAGCCTGGGGGGTGCGGGGGGAGTAACCCGGGATATAGGGGGTTAAAAAAGGCTGGGGGAGAGTAACCCGGGATATAGGGGGTTAATATAGCCTGGGGACAGTAACCTGGGATATAGGGGGTTAATACAGCCTGGGGGAGAGTAACCCGGGATATAGGGGGTTAATACAGCCTGGGGGGAGAGAGTAACCTGGGATATAGGGGGTTAATACAGCCTGGGGGAGAGAAAGGGTAACCCGGGATATAGGGGGTTAATACAGCCTGAGAGAGAGTAACCCGGGATATAGGGGGTTAATACAGCCTGAGAGAGAGAGTAACCCGGAATATAGGGGGTTAATACAGCCTGAGAGAGAGATTAACCCGGGATATAGGGGGTTGATACAGGGGTTTAATACAGTGTGAAAAAAGAGAAGGGAGGAAACCGCGCCCTAAATATATACAGATGTCGATATATATGTATATATACGTACACAGAAGTAGTAGTTATGGTCTCATACAGTTTACCTAAAAAAAAACCCCATAAAATGATAATAGTGCAGTATGTCAAGTATAGTGGGTGCGTGGATAGATATCAGGAATAATCCACACTCACATTGCCCAGAGCTTACTTAGAGCTCAGCTGTTTACACGCCTGGTCGGAACAATCCCCGTCTAAGGATATGTAGATATCTTGACAATCTCAGGTAGGCGATATGTAGAAAGATAAGAAAATCCAGATGGTGCAGTATGTACTGATAAAATATATAAATAGATAATAAAATATCATACTCACATTTGCTAGAGCAGAACTTGCTCTAGTCTCAATGGCATAGGTGGTATAGTCCCCACCAAGGAACAAGATGGTAACCAGGAGAAGAAAAAAAAAAAATCCAAGTATAGTACAATGGATAAGGATAATTTATTTAACACAAATATATAAAAAAATTAAAAGTATATGTATAAAGTCTATAAAAGTCCACTTGACGCGTTTCACCTGTAAAAAGGCTTCATCAGAAGTGTGGAAAATGTCCTGGTCCCATTCGTTTTTATAAGAGTCCTAATAATGATGATTTCTTCCTGGTGTGTATAATTGGAACTTCCTGTAACCAACGGTGAACCGCACGCGTCATACCGGAAGTGACGCGGCGTGATGGATCCGTGGTTAAATCTGCGTTCCATATATATGGAACGCATACAGAACTACTGAAGTAATGTTGCGTTCCATTGGAGTAATAAGAGAAAAATACATTATAACATAAGTATATACTTATTGGGGTGAGCCGATTACAAGTTCATTCGGACTCGTCCTAGACCTTCACTTGTGTCGCCCCGGAAGTGACGCGGCATCAGGGGCCGTGGGTATCAATGCGTTTCACGTGTGGAACGCAAATGCTGCCAAAAATGATTCCGGTATGCATTCTTGTTAAGGGAAACAGTCTTCAATGAAATAATCTCGGTGAAAGAGATATATGATTGTTGGTCACATAAAACTTGGTATCTGACAAATAATACATATTGAAAATAAAAGGAGAAATATTTTAAATAAAAAATATAAGAGGTATAAATATTGTAAATATGGAAATAAAGATAAATAAATAAAGAATCTGATGTCAAATCAGATTTGAAAGAAGCAAAAATACATTGGAAATGCATCAAATATACATGTACACTAGCTTATAGATAAATAAATAAAAATCTGAACTTGTATAAGACATATAAACAAGGTACAAAGCAATGAATAAAACATGCAGCACCCAATAATATGATAAAATAATATATCAGATCCTCCACCCCATCATTCATATTATTGGGTGCTGCATGTTTTATTCATTGCTTTGTACCTTGTTTATATGTCTTATACAAGTTCAGATTTTTATTTATTTATCTATAAGCTAGTGTACATGTATATTTGATGCATTTCCAATGTATTTTTGCTTCTTTCAAATCTGATTTGACATCAGATTCTTTATTTATCTTTATTTCCATATTTACAATATTTATACCTCTTATATTTTTTATTTAAAATATTTCTCCTTTTATTTTCAATATGTATTATTTGTCAGATACCAAGTTTTATGTGACCAACAATCATATATCTCTTTCACCGAGATTATTTCATTGAAGACTGTTTCCCTTAACAAGAATGCATACCGGAATCATTTTCGGCAGCATTTGCGTTCCACACGTGAAACGCATTGATACCCACGGCCCCTGATGCCGCGTCACTTCCGGGGTGACACAAGTGAACGTCTAGGACGAGTCCGAATGAACTTGTAATCGGCTCACCCCAATAAGTATATACTTGTTATAATGTATTTTTCTCTTATTACTCCAATGGAACGCAACATTACTTCAGTAGTTCTGTATGCGTTCCATATATATGGAACGCAGATTTAACCACGGATCCATCACGCCGCGTCACTTCCGGTATGACGCGTGCGGTTCACCGTTGGTTACAGGAAGTTCCAATTATACACACCAGGAAGAGATCATCATTATTAGGACTCTTATATAAACGAATGGGACCAGGACATTTTCCACACTTCTGATGAAGCCTTTTTACAGATGAAACGCGTCAAGTGGACTTTTATAGACTTTATACATATACTTTTAATTTTTTTTATATATTTGTGTTAAATAAATTATCCTTATCCATTGTACTATACTTGGATTTTATTATTTTTTTTTCTCCTGGTTACCATCTTGTTCCTTGGTGGGGACTATACCACCTATGCCATTGAGACTAGAGCAAGTTCTGCTCTAGCAAATGTGAGTACGATATTTTATTATCTATTTATATATTTTATCAGTACATACTGCACCATCTGGATTTTCTTATCTTTCTACATATCGCCTACCTGAGATTGTCAAGATATCTACATATCCTTAGACGGGGATTGTTCCGACCAGGCGTGTAAACAGCTGAGCTCTAAGTTAGCTCTGGGCAATGTGAGTGTGGATTATTCCTGATATCTATCCACGCACCCACTATACTTGACATACTGCACTATTATCATTTTATGTTTTTTTTTTTTTTTTTTTTAGGTCAACTGTATGAGACCATAACTACTACTTCTGTGTGTGTGTGTGTGTGTGTGTGTATATATATATTATACTGGAGTCACGGGCCAATCTCTTCTGCTGTGTGCAAAGTGTCCTGAACCCTTCCTGTGCATAATATGATGAGTTTTTATGTCTCTTCTCTGATAAATCATGAAGAGATTCTGATTCTGATCAGCTGCACATATTCTCTGTATAATTGGTCCCACTGGAAGCTCACTGCTATCTGTAGGTCTAATATATATATCTATATCTATATCTCCATCTCTATCGACATCTGTATATATTTAGGGCGCGGTTTCCTCCCTTCTCTTTTTTCACACTTATTTACGACAAGGTTGGGGTTCCTTGTATTGGTTACTGCTGCCATATCATCATTAAGTATATAGTGAGCGCCTAATTCACCCAAGTTCACAGGGGTTTAATACAGCCTGGAGGAGAGAGTAACCCGGGATACAGGGGGTTAATACGGCCTGGGGGAGAGAGTAACCCGGGATACAGGGGTTAATGCAGTCTGAGACAGAGTAACCTGGGATATAGGGGGTTAATACGGCCTGAGAGAGAGTAAACCGGGATATAGGGGGTTAATGCAGACTGAGAGAGAGTAACCCGGGATATAGGGGATTAATGCAGACTGAGAGAGAGTAACCCGGGATATAGGGGGTTAATGCAGACTGAGAGAGAGTAACCCGGGATATAGGGGGTTAATGCAGACTGAGAGAGAGTAACCCGGGATATAGGGGGTTAATGCAGACTGAGAGAGAGTAACCCGGGATATAGGGGGTTAATGCAGACTGAGAGAGAGTAACCCGGGATATAGGGGGTTAATGCAGACTGAGAGAGTAACCCAGGATATGGGGGTTAATACGGCCTGAGAGAGAGAGTAACCCGGGATACGCGGGGTTAATACGGCCTGAGAGAGCGTAACCCGGGATACGCGGGGTTAATACGGTGAGAGGGAGAGAGTAAGTAACCCGGGATAAACGCAGTTAATAGTGTGAGAGAGAGTAAACCGGGATACGCGGGGTTAGTACTGTGTGATAGATAGTAACCCGGGATACGTGGGGTTAAGCACATTAATGCACATTGTGTGGATCCTGATGGGTCCCCAGCTTGGGTGTATAGATGTTTTGGGGGCTTGTTTACATATTGGGAGTTCCCAGGTCTGTTGACAAAACCCCAACTCTGTGGTCATTCAATTTGTTTGTATTTATGTACATGTTAATGCTGGGTGCAGCTGTGGGCTCATTGAATCCTGTGATGTGTTAATAGATAGCTGAGGGCTGGGATTTGGGTTCATTGAGGTCTGTGCATTACTAATAGTATTTTCATTCTTTACAGTTGTCGCCTTGAAGGATCCCATCCTTTCTGAACACCTTCTTTGTACGTCGCCTGCCTGTCTCAAAATGTTCCTTTACAACATCACCCTGCAGAGAGCTACTGGCATCAGCTTTGCCATCCATGGAAACTTCTCAGGTACGGGGGACCAGGGGAGATTAAACATGTCTGAATTATCCAAGTACACTGCTCTGTTTGTTAATTGACGGTTCTTTCTGTATTCAGGAACCAAGTTGCAGGAGATTGTGGTTTCCCGGGGTAAGATTGTGGAGTTACTCCGTCCAGATGCCAATACTGGCAAGGTGCACACTCTTCTGACGGTGGAGGTTTTCGGGATTATTCGCTCACTCATGGCGTTTCGTCTGACCGGAGGAACCAAGGATTATATCGTGGTGGGCAGCGACTCCGGGCGTATCATTATTTTGGAATATCACCCCTCTAAGAATATGTTTGAAAAGATCCATCAAGAGACCTTTGGAAAAAGTGGATGCCGTAGGATTGTACCAGGTCAATTCCTGGCTGTAGACCCTAAAGGCAGAGCTGTGATGATCAGTAAGTACAGTGCTCTCCTGGGGAGATTGCTTCTTACTGTGCATGAAAAGTATACTTCCTGTATTGTCATCAAAGCATGGTGTCTGCATCCTGATTGTCAGGGCACAGGAGCTCTGTGTCTGTACCAGTATTGTGTGACAGGCCCTCCGTGCTGGTATATGCTCCCACCAAGCCAGTCCCCAGTTTGTGCATATAGAACTTGGGATAAGAGCCCCTCCTAGTGCTTCGGATGCAGTCTGTAGTGTCTGCTTTTATCTGAGCTGCCTGGGTTTCTCATGCTGTGACCAGACGCTAATATTGCTGCTCCTGCTCTGTGTCCCGGCCTTTGTAAGCCCCTCCCTCTGGCTGCTGCGCATGTATTTACGTCATATGTTTTTCACCAGGTGCTATTGAGAAGCAGAAGTTGGTCTACATTCTGAATCGAGATGCTGCGGCCCGGCTGACCATCTCCTCTCCACTGGAAGCCCACAAGGCCAATACCTTGGTGTATCACGTGGTGGGTGTGGACGTGGGCTTTGAAAATCCGATGTTCGCCTGTCTGGAGATGGATTATGAGGTGAAGAATTTTGTATTGCTTATGGCCAGCCTGTTCAGACGAGAAGGATGAGGTTTTGTGTCTGGCTGTATACAGTTCAATGGGTCACATCATTTTATTTAATTTGAGAGTTCTGGTCTTATTTCCTGTAGCTGTCCGTTTAGAGCAGCGTCGGTTTAGAAATATTGGTGCTGTCTGAAATGAAAGGGTTAATTCATAGTCTCTGCAGTTTGAATGTGGAGCGTTTTCAATATATTAACTAAAGTGAGACTTCAAAGTGAATTTCAAATTTAGGGGCCGAGGGGCCCAATTGAAAAGCATAGCTGACTTTGTTTTTACAATTCACTCAGTTCTCCCTTTTAGTGAATAGCATAAGAGTTTAACCCCTTTGCTGCTGGAGTTGTAACTTCACCTGAAGGGTTGCCTGTTTAGTATCATTAGTTCTTGGCATATTACTACCAAATATTATTTATTGGCCAATGAATGGCCACTGGCTGGACTGTTTGGAGTAACCCTTGTAATATCTGTGTGTTTTGATTTCACTCCCTGTTCTGGTACAAAGTGTTCTATGATGCTCAATGTTTTGATATGAGATGGTGAATAGATGTTTTGCAATAAGTGATCGAATCTGACAGTGACAGTGTTTCCGTCTGTACACTCCTTTCTTGGTACATGTGGTACTGGTAGCGGTTTCTTACATAAGCAGAGACTCTACATTCTGATTTATGCTTAAAATGTACTTTTCCTTTATACATTTTTTTTTTTTTTTAGGAGGCTGACAATGACCCCACAGGGGAAGCAGCTGCCAACACGCAGCAAACACTAACTTTTTATGAGCTGGATCTTGGGCTGAATCACGTGGTGCGCAAATACAGCGAGCCGTTGGAGGAGCATGGGAATTTCCTGATCACAGGTATAGCCTTCTTCCACAACCGGAGTCACGGGCCAATCTCTTCTGCTGTGTGCAAAGTGTCCTGAACCCTTCCTGTGCATAATATGATGAGTTTTTATGTCTCTTCTCTGATAAATCATGAAGAGATTCTGATTCTGATCAGCTGCACATATTCTCTGTATAATTGGTCCCACTGGAAGCTCACTGCTATCTGTAGGTCTAACCCAGTGAATACTTTCCCACCATTTAGTTCCTGGCGGTTCTGATGGTCCCAGCGGCGTGCTCATCTGTTCAGAGAATTACATCACGTACAAGAATTTTGGAGACCAGCCAGATATTCGATGTCCCATCCCAAGGAGACGGGTGGGTCTACTGCTCTCCATAAAATACTGTGTTTTTGTTGATGTGAAAGATTTGTGATGAGTTTTCATGTCTCTTCTCTGACTAAGTCCCTGGAGAGGAAACCAAATCTCTGATGTCTTGCGTTAGTTTAGTAAAGTGGAAACACTGTGGTTGTGCAGCAGAGAATATACGGGCCTAATAGTCCATGTGATCCTTTTTCTCTCTTTCCCCTTTCTATACGTAGAATGATTTGGACGATCCTGAACGAGGAATGATTTTTGTCTGTTCAGCTACACACAAGACCAAATCGATGTTTTTTTTCCTGGCTCAGACTGAGCAGGGGGACATCTTTAAGATAACCCTGGAAACCGATGAGGATATGGTAAATAATTCTGTAGATCAGATGTGTTTAGAGCTGGAATTCTCATGGACTGGGGATGTGATGGGGCTACCTCTTTAATTGGCTCTTGCTTTTCAGGTAACAGAAATCAGATTGAAGTATTTTGATACGGTTCCAGTGGCAGCCGCGATGTGTGTTTTGAAAACGGGATTTCTTTTTGTGGCGTCAGAATTTGGGAACCAGTAAGTTGCATGTCTCCATTTTCATCTATTCGCCCATGTTTAACCCATTATCGTGGTCGAGTTTTGTATACGTGTCTAAGTTCAGAATCTTTAGTCAATGAATCGAAATGGTCACCAGACCTGCAAGGCACTGCTGCAAAATGGTTTTCCCCATTGCCGGGGAACGGGGCAATGGTACTCTTAGCATCATAACCACTACAGCAGACCTGAAGTCACCCTGTAACTCCTCCACTTTTGGTCAGAATGGGGGGGTGTGCATGGGTGCTTGTTTACATATTGGTACTTGACCTTACGCCACGATCCATACTCTGGGGCAAATGGGCATCATGTGACTCTAAACCATCATAATGCTAATAGGATGCTCGTATCCCATTACCCCCACCCAGTTATCTCTACCAGATTGCTCATCTGGGTGATGACGACGAGGAGCCAGAGTTCTCCTCCGCAATGCCCCTGGAGGAGGGGGACACCTTCTTCTTCCAGCCTCGTCCACTGAAGAACCTGGTGCTTGTGGATGAACAGGACAGCCTCTCTCCCATCATGTGCTGCCAGGTACTGTGCTTACATTCTCACTCTCCTCAATGCTTAGTATTTCAAGGTTTCCTGAAGATACATAAAACTGTTTTCTGTCTTTGTTTTTTTACTCTGGAGGTAGCCATACTGTGCCCCGTAGACTGTATGCTGCTCCTTAGCTACCTTATGCTTTTGGTAACTTTGTCCTTTCCTTGTTCAGATAGCGGATTTGGCCAATGAAGATACACCACAGCTCTATGTTGCCTGCGGTCGGGGACCACGTTCCTCACTTAGGGTTTTGAGACATGGACTCGAGGTGAGAAATCTGTCCATTTGTATAGAGTTCCAGGCTTGCTATGATGAGTATTCATGTCTCTTCTCTGACAAACACATGGGGAAGGTTATAGAATGCTGAGCTTTCATTATATGTTAAGAGATTGTGTGTGTTCTGTCAGTGACTGCACCAGCTAACTGCCTGTCTAATTCTAGGTATCTGAAATGGCTGTGTCTGAGCTGCCCGGTAACCCAAATGCTGTGTGGACAGTTAGAAGGCACATTGAAGGTATGCACACACCGTTCTGTCTGCTGAACAAGTGGCTTTATAGCTGTAAGGTTGTAGTACTGTCTAGCTGTTTGCAGTGAATGGAGAGCAGAGTGTGTGGGTTTACATGCCTACTTATGGCTACATTAGTGGCCTTGCAGCGGTACTCTGAATGGAATTTCTAAAATGAGGGGAGTCCTCTTTATTTGTCGTCCTAAATAGCTATAGTAGGTTCTCGAGGCTCTAACCAGACTCGTCACGCCGCTGGAGCAGGCTAGCTATAATTAGTGATAATAACTATTTGGTTTGCTCCCAGTTTAAAGATCCAATATCTTTTAATAATGGAATTCTATTTTATGTATATGCTGACATCTAGAAAACTCGTGTGTTTTGGTATCCGGCTGCCTTCTCCCAGTCTGTGTAAGATTGGCAGTAGACTATATGTCTTAGCCGGCTGCTTCACACTGAGCAGAGATTGCGCCCTCCTTTAACTGTGAGAGGGAGATTAGTATTGTCATATAGTCCAAAGGTTTCTGTAAAAGATCTGATTAGTCCCCTTTATACAAGCTTCTGGGTTTTAGCTGTTTAAATTGATACAGAATTCTAAATTAAAGATGGGCAGCTCCCTGTATGGGCTTACATTTTAAGTAATTCCTTGGGCTCTCTTCTCCTGCACTATGCTGTTCAATATTAAAATGTGTATAACCCTGTTTCTTAATGTCTGGCGATGCAGCATTTTTAATCAGGAACATGGTACATGGTTCCCCACACACCATCTCCTATCGAACTAACTCTGGCTGGTACTTGGTGATACACTCTCCCAATACCAAGCCTTTCTTTTTCTTCCGCAGGTATCTGGTGGGGGAGGAGGTGCTGGCTAACCCCCCTCCACACACACAGGTGTGTATCTGCTGCCGTCCCTTCTGCTCTATGAAGCTGGCCCTTCACTGCAGTTACAATAAGTCAGTCAGTTGGCAATGAACACACATGGTTACCTGACCTCTGATGTTAAAACTACTGCAAGCTCTCCTTTAGGACCATTTATCTGAGTGACTTTAATATTCATTCTTCTTCCTGCCCCTCTGTACCCCACTGATAGACACAGGGTAACATGGTAAACATGGGTGTGACTGGAATCCGTGTGTATTATCTGTGTGAACATCTAGTACTTCCCCTCACCTTCCCAACCTCTTTAAAAGACCTGGGGGGGATAGTTGGAAGTGGTGATGGTGGGCTTGTAGTTTGGCTGTCCAGCATGCTGTGTAAAACTGTTTTTCTAGTAAGTGTTAGCCATCTATCCTGAAACATTTGAGATGGGGGGGGGGAAGTTGTAGAAATCAGAAATGTTTCCAAATCTATTATTTAAAGATTCTATTGTGGAACCGCCAGGAGGGCAGTGTGTGTGTTTTTATTTAGGAAAAACTCCAGGCACCATAACCACTAAAGAATGCTCCAATGTAATAAGTGAAACAATTTGCCAATGGTTTTATTTTTAACTGGTGACTGACAGTTTCTGTCCCGAGCCTCTTACAGAGCCAGGAACTCTCTGCCTGAGTTAAGCGCGGTAGTGTAGGGTGTAGCTCATTGGGTGAGAATGATCAGCTGGCATGCTCAGCCAATGAGCTGGCCCTGCTTTGCAGTGCTTACCTCAGAAGGGGCCGGGAGAGGGGTCTAGTGGCTCTAGGTAAGAAGTGGAATTGTCTAGAAGAGTTTGCCAACTTGCCTTAGGGGGTTGCTTGGAGTGTACATAGTGAGTGTATGTTTTTGTATGAGGGTACCGTTATATCCGTTATTAAGGAGATAAATACCGGTATGTTCCAGATAAGTTGGACATTTAAACAATATGCGTCTAATCTCAATACGGAGTGTCTTTCTGCGGACGTTGATGCAGCCTTTGTACATTGCATGCAGAGTCTTTTTCTGACATGGCTTATGATTTAATATTGTTGGATAAGCTTTTCAAATGATACTTTGGGATACTTTTATTTAAAATATATTAACCATTATCCAAAACTATAAAATTGAGGCCTAAATTAGGTTGAAACGGTCTGGTTTTATTTCGATTCACCTTGTCTTTAACATGGCTGTCATGTCGGTCTCTGACTGTGTTCTTTGCTGTCCCCTCATGCAGATGAGTATGATGCCTACATCATAGTGTCCTTCGTGAATGCCACCCTGGTTCTTTCTATTGGAGAGACTGTAGAGGAAGTTACAGACTCTGGTTTCCTTGGAACAACGCCCACTCTGTCCTGCTCCTTATTGGGCGAGGATGCCTTAGTGCAGGTATGCAATGTCATGTTGACTCCAGGCTTCTTTGTCTTTCAATGATGTCACTGTGATAACAGTGTGGTGGCCCTTCCTGTAATGGCACTATGTTGGTGCTTTGTTACTGATAGAGGACTGTAGTACTGCATTGAGGGTTATCCTCTTGTTTTAGGTGTATCCTGATGGAATCCGGCACATCCGCGCAGACAAGAGAGTCAATGAATGGAAAACGCCAGGGAAGAAGATCATTGTGAAATGTGCTGTGAACCAGAGGCAGGTGGTGATTGCACTAACGGGAGGCGAACTTGTCTACTTCGAGATGGACCCAGTAAGTCACTGTGACTGCCTCCTGAGAGTAGCTGCCATTTACAGTTTAAACAAGCGTTATTGGCCAGATTTATTGATATGTTCTTACCATGTCATAGTTCATCTTTTCTTGATATGTACAGTGTATGATGCTTGTTTTTTCACTATGGGAATGATTATTTGGGGTGTTTAGCTAAACATGCATTTGATATTCTGCCTTTATTACAATAACCTGTTTGGGGGGGGGTTAATTAGCGGAATGTCTTTTTGGGCAGTGAATGGAACTTGCTTGATGGCCAGTAATCTGCTTCTATGGATGCTGTCACATGGTTTTTGTTCTCTCCATTGTCAGTCAGGGCAGTTGAATGAGTACACAGAGCGTAAGGAAATGTCCGCAGACGTGGTGTGCATGAGTCTGGCTAATGTTCCACCTGGGGAGCAGCGATCACGCTTTCTGGCTGTTGGACTTGTAGATAACACTGTACGAATCATCTCCCTGGACCCTTCGGTAAGTTTATTTTCTATTATATGTGTGACTTGGTATTCCTGATCTGGCTAGCGTGCTCCCAGCATTTTGATATTAAGACTGATCCTGACACATGTGACCTCGGTATCTGTCTCCCTCAGGATTGTCTCCAGCCGCTCAGTATGCAGGCTTTGCCTGCTCAGCCAGAGGCATTGTGTATTGTGGAAATGGGTGGAGCAGAAAGGCAGGACGAGCTCGGTGAGCGAGGTTCCATTGGATTCCTGTATCTCAACATTGGACTGCAGGTGAGAAGAGACATTTTTCTTTGTGTGAAGGTGTCTAGTTACTGTATTTGCAGTGAGATCACCTGTTATGCGACACCTAGGGAGATGTATCCATATGTAATATCTGATTCTATTACTTTCACTGGGTTTATTGTGTTTTGCTGGATTGAGCAAAAGGCCAGGTTTCCCCAAATGCTGATGTTTCGTGTTTACCTGTTCCGGCAGAATGGAGTACTGCTTCGGACTGTGCTAGATCCAGTCACTGGTGACTTGTCTGATACGAGAACCCGATATCTGGGATCACGTCCTGTGAAGCTGTTTCGTGTCAGAATGCAGGGACAGGAGGCGGTGAGTGCATAGAACTATTCCGATTTATGAGGAATGGGACAGTAAGAAATTACAATATACAAGTAAAGTGTGTTAAGACGCTTCTTACAAATTATACAAAGTGGGTAAGATCCACAAACACTGATATGTGAAGTGTTTCCTCCCCCCAAAAAAACACAAAGGGACAAATACAGAATAAAACGAACAATCGGTGTAAATAAAATCACCAGTGGTAAAAAGTGTATGGTATTATAACACAAATACATCCATATCACTAGTAGTTACTGGGATAATGGAGAAGACATTAAAACAACATGGTGTGTACTGTTAGTTACAGCCATTATCATGTAAATGCAGCTTCTGGGAGACACACCAGCTCCATACAGAGAATTCATTTTTGCTGTTCTCAGTAGCTGAGAGTTCTGAGGTCCGCAAAGGTCATCACTGATGCTCTTCTGTTTACAAACCAGCTGTTTTTATTGCTGACCGTATTGTCCGTTGTTGGGTGTCCTTCTATTGCTACTACTGCTGGTTGGGCCGTCCGAATACTGAGCTGCAGATTTATGGTGGAAATCCTGGAATCTGTGTGAATTTCATGACCAGTATATAGAGCTTTCAGGGTTCCTCCAATCTGTTTGTGGCAGCCACTGTCAGGTCCCTGGAAATGTGGGCCATCACTAATTTCAGGAGGAGCTGGAATCCAAACCCTTAATTCCACCTATAGCAGAATATGTAGGTTTAGAAATGGAGACTTTTTTTGATGCCTGCAATGCGTTCTAGTTGTCATGTTGGTTAACGCTTTATTTTCCCTTTTTTTTTTCATCATTTTGTTCTATTTTAGGTCCTTGCTATGTCTAGCCGTTCATGGCTGAGTTACTCTTATCAGTCCCGGTTTCATCTTACGCCTCTCTCCTATGAGACTCTGGAGTATGCATCTGGCTTTGCTTCTGAGCAGTGTCCAGAGGGTATAGTAGCCATTTCAACCAACACGCTGAGGCAAGTACAGATATACCATTAGTAACACTATTTTTGCACTCCGCAGCCGCACGGCGTGTTGTGGTCCAGTTTTTTTTTTTTGGTTTTTTTTTTTTTAGAAACAAGGTGTAGACTGATCTTCCAGTGTCGGTCTTCTCACTCCTGAGAGACCTTCATGCAGTCTAGGTTGCATCCGGTTTTATTTTGTCTTACAGTCTAGCTCTTTGCTTAGCGGAATGTTAATATGTATTTTGGGAAAGTGTCATGTTTTTACTTTTGTTTTTTGTATTTTAATTTATGAAAGTGTTTTTTTCTTCCTCTCAGAATTTTAGCTTTGGAAAAGTTGGGAGCAGTATTTAACCAGGTGGCTTTTCCTCTTCAATATACTCCTCGCAAGTTTGTAATCCATCCTGAAAGTAACAACCTGATCATTATAGAGACCGATCATAATGCGTACACAGAGGCCACCAAGGCCCAACGCAAGCAGCAGATGGCAGAGGTGAGGCTTGATGCATAAAATACTAGCTTATATGTAGGGTTAAATCCGTTTTCCTCCTTAATGTATCCTCGTCTCAATCATTTAACCTAGAAACTGATCTATACCGCATTACACGGCACATGGTTCCTGGTTCTCAGACCTTGTATGTCTTCTCCCGTTTAGGAAATGGTGGAAGCGGCAGGAGAAGATGAGAGAGAGCTTGCCGCAGAGATGGCTGCAGCATTCCTGAATGAGAACCTGCCAGAGTCCATCTTTGGTGCCCCCAAGGCTGGAAATGGCCAGTGGGCATCGATTATCCGTGTCATGAACCCCATCCAAGGAAACACCTTGGACCTGGTGCAGCTGGAGCAGAACGAAGCTGCCTTCAGGTTAGGCTGGAGCTCTAAGGTTTCATCTGTCTTCATATCTGAAGTTAAAGCAATCCTATTGATGTGGGAATAGATCTGTAGAAAGCTTCAGATTTCACTGTTAGGACCAGCAACCTCATCTGTACGGTCTGTCATATTAAACGAACCCACCCATCTCACTAACTCGTGTCATCCTCCTTTGCAGTGTGGCCGTCTGTCGCTTCAGTAACACCGGCGATGACTGGTATGTTCTGGTGGGTGTGGCCAAGGACCTTATCCTGAACCCACGCTCTGTCGCTGGTGGGTTGGTTTACACCTATAAACTAATAAACAATGGAGAAAAGCTGGAGTTTGTGCACAAGGTATGTGCTTCATGGGATGGGGGCTCTGACAGCCTGGATGGGTGGATGGATTGTAACTGAACTTTCTCTGCAGACATCAGTTGAGGAGGTTCCCGCTGCGATCGCTCCATTCCAAGGGCGAGTCTTGATCGGGGTAGGAAAGTTACTGCGTATTTATGACTTGGGGAAGAAGAAACTGCTGAGAAAATGTGAAAATAAGGTATGTCGACTGATTCTGAAACCGCTGTGGAAAAGGGGCTGGGTCATGGGTTAACTGGGTATAACTAATGATGTGTGTGTTTCACGTGCTAACCTTGGCAGGAAGTCTGTATTTGTATACATACAGCTTCATGTATCCCAGAGCAGTCAGTTTGTGTATTGATTCTGTGCATTGGAGAAAAATTCTGAAGTCCCTTTTAGTAGAAATGATCTAGCGAGGGGTATAAAGCTGTGCAGTTATCGCCATACTGAACACAACGTTCCATGCATTATACAGCTAGTGCACACAAGTTGGGGAGCAGAAAAGGCTTGGTGGAATTAGATTAGACCCATAACATTTCTCCTGGACTCTCCATTGAAGTCCTATTTCAGAAGCCGTGCCTCATTGTATATTATGGGAATGTTTTATATCTGTATGGGAGGCTGCTGCTATATGATGCCAGTCATATAATTATTCTTCCCTTTGTCACTTAGCACATTGCCAACTTTATTGTTGGTATCCAGACCATCGGGCAGCGTGTGATTGTGTCTGACGTACAGGAGAGCTTTATATGGGTGCGTTACAAACGCAATGAAAACCAGCTGATCATTTTTGCAGATGATACCTACCCTCGCTGGGTCACTACTGCCTGCCTTTTGGACTATGATACGGTAGCCGGGGCTGACAAGTTTGGAAATATCTGCGTGGTGAGTGGATGTCATAGCTGGATACTGTTTTATGCTGCGGTGTTGTGCCAGTGCACCCACAGCGTGACACAAGACGTTTTGTGTACTACCAGTTGTTTATTATTTTATTTATATAAGGCCAGCAAATTCCGTAAAGCTGTTCAATGGGATATTGTGTATTTGTAATATCCTCTATATATGCACAAAAAGCCAGAGCCCAGGCTTTACCATAGGTGTGTCCAATAAAGGAACTGTAACCAGAGGAAGGAATTTAACTGCAGTTTCCATAGTGATTTCTCCAATTTTCTGTTAATGACAAACCTCTTCTGGTGGGATAAAGCTTTTTGGATTTATTTACTATAAAAATTTGTACAGAAATTTGGTAACAATTCCAGTAGGATGCACATTCAGTGTTTAGGAGCCAGTGTGAAAATGGTCAGCAGCTCAAGGGTTAACCATGTGCTGGATGGCCAGCACATGGTAAACCACCATATAATAGTTCAGTATCTTAAAGCCATATATCGTTTATTCTATCTTGTTCAGCACTTGTTCCTATTTAAAGGTATACCACTCCTGACTATGTATTAGATTTTATCTGATATTTCCCTCAATTTTATACCATTTTTTTTTGCCTGAATTATCCGCTTTACGAATACCCGTGGTGTAAAACTGGATAGGAGAAGTAGCATCAGGGTGATTGCAGTAGATGTGCTTTATTCTGCCTGTTCGGACTGGCCTCTCCTGATGGTTTTTTTTATCCTCTGTCTTCAGGTGCGATTACCTCAGAATATAAATGATGATGTTGATGAAGATCCCACTGGTAATAAAGCCTTGTGGGACAGAGGTCTTCTCAATGGTGCTTCCCAGAAGGTAACTGCCTGCCTTTCTCTCCAATTTTTGCTTCTGTTTGTGTTTTCTTTCTCCCTCTAACGGAATTTGTCTGTTTTCCCCTCAGGCGGAGGTGATCATGAATTACCATGTGGGAGAGACTGTGCTGTCACTACAGAAGACTACACTTATTCCTGGTGGCTCTGAATCGCTGGTCTACACTACTTTATCAGGAGGGATTGGAATCCTTGTTCCCTTCACATCACATGAGGTGACTTGGCAAGCCCAGCATTCTCTAGGGCCCTTTGAGACATGTAGCCATGTTATTTATGACATTTTATACCAATGTGTATATTGAGAGACTTTTAAATCTCTTAAAGGGACACTATAGGCACCCAGATCATTTCATGACATTGTAGCGATCTGGGTGCAGTGTCCTTGTTCCTCTTAGCCCTGTGATGTAAAACATGAGATGCTGTACTGTTTATATTGTGGGATTAAGACCGCCACAAGAGGCGCCAAAAACGTGAACCTGCTCCTTCTAAATCCCCATAGAAAGCATTGATTCAATGCTTTCCTATACAGAAGGCCCAATGCACAGTGGCACTCACTGCCATTAGGTTCCATATCGGCTGGCGGAGGAAGAGCTCGACCCAGTGCCGAGGGAACTCTGAGCTGAAAACTGTTATTTAACCCTTTCATGGCTGGGGGTGAGGCATGGAGCAGAGGAACATCGATTTGAAGCATTGCTATAGATGGACAGCGTTCCTTTCACCCTTCCGTGTGCGCGTTTGTCCTTTCACCTGACCGTGTGCGCATTTGTCCTTTCACCTGACCGTGTGCGCATTTGTCCTTTCACCTGACCGTGTGCGCATTTGTCCTTTCACCTGACCGTGTGTCCTGTTTCACATGTAGAATATTAATCCATGCATTTTCTCCTTACTTTTCAGGATCACGACTTCTTTCAACATGTCGAGATGCACCTGCGCTCTGAGCACCCCCCGATCTGTGGTAGAGACCACCTTAGTTTCCGCTCTTATTACTTCCCAGTCAAGGTGAGTATTTTTTTTACTTGTCCTATTTACAGTAAGGGCTGTGCCGTTACTCATCAAGATAAAGTAATGGACAGCAAGGCTGTCTTAAAACAAGCCTCTACGAACACTTTATGCTTCACAATGGGAAGCTCTGTGTAGGATTTAATTGGCATCCTGGGAGCCATGCCCTTTTATCCATCCATTATTATTAGCCTTTTATAGCGCCAACATATTCCGCAGAACTTCACAATTCTGCAAAGGCTATTTAGAGGTGAAGGAGAGGCCTGCTGATTGCTCTACAGCTGGTAACAATCACCATGGAAACCAATGGAATGTTCCTGCTGATTGCTCTACAGCTGGTAACAATCACCATGGAAACCAATGGATTGTTCCTGCTGATTGCTCTACAGCTGGTAACAATCACCATGGAAACCAATAGAATGTTCCTGCTGATTGCTCTACAGCTGGTAACAATCACCATGGAAACCAATGGAATGTTCCTGCTGATTGCTCTACAGCTGCTAACAATCACCATGGAAACCAATGGAATGTCCCTGCTGATTGCTCTACAGCTTGTAACAATCACCATGGAAACCAATAGAATGTTCCTGCTGATTGCTCTACAGCTGGTAACAATCACCATGGAAACCAATGGAATGTTCCTGCTGATTTCTTCTTCAATAATGCCCCCAATGAAGGCCAATAGATTAGAACCATTGTATCCTTTTGTTCTCTGATATCACTGCCTATTTTCATTTCACAGAATGTTATAGATGGAGATCTGTGTGAACAGTTCAATTCAATGGAGCCAATAAAGCAGAAAAGTGTTGCAGAGGAGCTGGACAGGACGCCCCCGGAGGTCTCCAAGAAGCTGGAAGACATTCGCACACGCTATGCCTTCTAACCAGGGTCAATGACCCTACATATTTTTTGAAGATCTGTTTGCGCTCTGGTGCCCAGCCATGGTTGTAGAGCCATTGGTTTGATGTTGTGGACAATGGGCGCACTTATAAATCCTGTGTGGGTGTACAGATGGTAATAGGCCAGAGGTCACATCCTGGAGAAGACTGGTTTCCTTGTGGCGTCGGACACATTCTGTCTCTTGGTGAGCAGCTTTTGGTTAAACAGATCGTTTTTATTCGCCCACCCTTTCAGGCTGTAAATATAGTTTTGTATAATAATGTTTTTTTGTTTTAAGCATTGAACCTGTCTGAATAGACTTTGCAGTTGGATAATATTGTCTGAATCTGATGACTGAGTAAGAATAAATATTTTTTTTTTTTTTTATAATATATTCATTATTTATTGTTCCTGCTTGTTAATATAGCCATTTATTAACCCCTGAAGTGCAACATTCATAAGTCTGAACACTGAAGACCTTATGCCAACATGGAACCTGAATCTCTATTCAGCCCTGCATTCATCAAATGAGATGGTGGGGGCATTACACTGCTGCTACTGTACCCCATTGTAAGTTGTAATGTTTGGCTTCTTACCTGGGCTCTGCTGGCCGCAGCTCCCTGCCTCCACTACTAATGCCAATACTAAGCAGGAACTCTCCTGAACAAAGCTCATTGGCTGATAGTCAGCTGATTACTTGCAGGCAGTGCAGCTGTGAGGGCACAGTCAAACCCAGGTAAGATGTCAAATCATTCTGAGAGGGTACGCATTCTATAAACCGTGCAGTAAAATGCTAAACTTAAATTCTGTGCATTTGCAACAAATCCTCAGCCTGTGCATCATCTAAAGTCTGTTTCCATGAAATCAGTAAGTAAGCGACTGTTCTAAAACTAGTAAGGGTTTCTGCCCTAAAGGCAAACTATTAAACTAAAAATAGTATCACAAAAAATATGCACAACAGTGGAGGTGAATATATAGAAAACTCTAACACCTAAAAGTGGTATCCCCTACACCACTTGAAACAAATCATATACATACATACATATAAAAGGTGGAGTTTCCGGACAATTTTCCAACAGATATTCTGCAAAATAAAATGTGCAAACAATAGTGCAATACAGTATAAAATCTTTAAAAGATGAAATGAAAAGAGTAATATCACGCACAAGCCTAGAGTCATACCCTCATATGACTCAAGTTGTATGCGCCTTTGGACTGATATAGGAGGTCCACATTCTTCTTTTTCCAATGTGATATATGCTTGCCTTTTCCCTCTTAGCTCCAAGATGTACAAACGCCAGATGAGAGTGACTTCTTTTTGAGAAAAGGGTGCTTTATTGATCCAAATAAAATTCCAAACATAAAAATAATAAAATCATGCCAGATAAGTATCTGGATGAACTATATTGTTATAAACCGTGTCCAAAACGCGTTTCGCCCTCAAAATAGGCTTCCTCAGTTGGCTGTTGTGTAGTCCGTTCGATTTTCTTTACTTTAAATAGCCCGCCCGTCAATTGGTGCTTAGATGGATTCCATTTCCGGGTTCCGTCGAGTGGAACGCAATGTGCGTTCCAACGCTTCCAAATTGCGTCTGTTGGAACGCAACGTGCGTTCCACCGATATACTACATTGTTCCACTTCCGGGTATGATGTTGCCGATCGGGATTTATTTCTTTTTTCCTCCCTTCTCTTCCCCGAAAACTTTATTAATGTTTGGCAATATGTATGGTGCTTCATAGTCCATTTTTATCCCCATAGTATTACGAAGAGAGAGATTTATATCATAATACAAATTAAAATTAGTATCCTAAAAAGATAAATAGTTACATACACTTATGCACAGTGATCAGAATATTCTTAAAGGTACACATATATTTAATATTTATAAATCACATTATCCAAATGGATATAGATTATCAATGGTTTGGTTTAATACATAAAAAAGTAGAGAATTGTAGGAGGCTAAAAGGAGATAAAAAAAAATTGTAAAATTGATCCATAAGAATATATACCTAAAATAATAAAACTCAAAGGTTGATGTGAAGGAGAATTAATTCATAAAGTGGCACAATTCAAAATCGTTATTTAGTCCATGTGGTATCATAGTGTTAAAATTAAAAATGCATTTCATTTCTTCCATCCCTATTTTTTTTTTCGTGTAGTCTCCTCCAATCCTTTTTAACAAGTTTGATGGCACTAAAAAAACAAGATAAAAAGAAGGAAAAAAATGGGGCAATGACAATATCCAGTTTATTTGCAGTTATAATGGGAATAATAGAAAAGTAAGTTTATAAATAAATACTGGCATATTTTAAAAGACAATCCAATTTTAAAGAGTATTTTACCGGAAAAACCTAAAATAATTTATAGAGGAGATAAAAATCTTAAGAATTCCCCAGTACAGAGCAGTAATAAAGAAACCACATCAATAAATCATTTTCTGAGTATGAGCAAAGGCTTCTATGGATGGGACAATGTCTGGCTTGTAAAAATACTAGAAATAAAAAACGACATAATAGACTTGGAACCTATTATAAATAAACAATTTGAAATCAAAGATCATTTAACCTGCTATTCCAAAGGGGTAATTTATATTTTAAAATGTCCTTGCAACCTTCTATATGTGGGTAGAACAATTCGATGCCTTAATAGAAGGATAGCAGAACACATAAGAAATATAAAAAAATGGAGTAGAGACACACAGTGTTTCAAACCATTTTAAAATAGCACATAATCAAAACCCTGACGGAATGTTTTTTTTTAGTGCCATCAAACTTGTTAAAAAGGATTGGAGGGGAGGAGACTACACGAAAAAAAAATAGGGATGGAAGAAATGAAATGCATTTTTAATTTTAACACTATGATACCACATGGACTAAATAACGATTTTGAATTGTGCCACTTTGTGAATTAATTCTCCTTCACATCAACCTTTGAGTTTTATTATTATTTTAGGTATATATTCTTATGGATCAATTTTACAATTTATTTTTATCTCCTTTTAGCCTCCTACAATTGTCTACTTTTTTATGTATTAAACCAAATCATTGATAATCTATATCCATTTGGATAATGTGATTTATAAATATTAAATATATGTGTACCTTTAAGAATATTCTGATCACTGTGCATAAGTGTATGTAACTATCTTTTTAGGATACTAATTTTAATTTGTATTATGATATAAATCTCTCTCTTCGTATTACTATGGGGATAAAAATGGACTGAAGCCCCATACATATTGCCAAACATTAATAAAGTTTTCGAGGAAGAGAAGGGAGGAAAAAAGAAATAAACCCCGATCGGCAACATCATACCCGGAAGTGGAACAATGTAGTATATCGGTGGTTCCAACAGACGCAATTTGGAAGCGTTGGAACGCACGTTGCGTTCCACTCGACGGAACCCGGAAATGGAATCCATCTAAGCACCAATTGACGGGCGGGCTATTTAAAGTAAAGAAAATCGAACGGACTACACAACAGCCAACTGAGGAAGCCTATTTTGAGGGCGAAACGCGTTTTGGACACGGTTTATAACGATATAGTTCATCCAGATACTTATCTGGCATGATTTTATTATTTTTATGTTTGGAATTTTATTTGGATCAATAAAGCACCTTTTTCTCAAAAATAAGTCACTCTCATCTGGCGTTTGTACATCTTGGAGCCGGCTAAGAGGGAAAAGGCAAGCATATATCACATTGGAAAAAGAAGGATGTGGACCTCCTATATCAGTCCAAAGGCGCATACAACGTGAGTCATATGAGGGTATGACTCTAGGCTTGTGAGTGATATTACTCTTTTCATTTCATCTTTTAAAGTCTTTATACTGTATTGCACTATTGTTTGCACATTTTATTTTGCAGAACATCTGTTGGAAAATTGTCTGGAAACTCCACCTTTTATATGTATGTATATTAAACTAAAAATCCCAGAAACCAGAGCCATGGCATAGCAGGATTTTTGCAGATTATTCCACAAAAAATGGGATCACGGAACAAAAATAATTTTCTTTAAACAAAACTAATATTCTTATGATTTGTGTGGTTGCTATGAGTGTCCTTTAAAGGGGTCTATCGCCCATAAAAAGTGACCACTGGAGTTCAGACCTAAGTTGTCCATTTGCGGTTATTTCCGTTTAATGAGATTAAGAGGCTGCCAACATACTCTCCTGTTCAGAGTATGTAGGAAACCAATGTATGTGTTTAGGTGTATTCCGTGGTATCACAGAGGTCACACTATACCCTCTGAAATCACTGTTTTCTTACATTGTCCCCAAGGTCGTCTTCTAGGAGGTGATCATAGAAGGGGTTATTGCAGGTTTTGTGTTGCTTTAGTCAACATTCGGACAGACGTGTGCAGTTTCCAATCACAGCACATGACAGTCCTATACATTTGTTTTAAATACTGTGAGTACTTTTGCTGGAGCCATATGTTCTCCAAAGCATGGGACCTGAGATCACCTAATGTTTATAATGTATCAGATGAACCTTGACGTCACTGTCTGCACTGGAGCTAGGACACAGAATGAACATTGAGAAACATTTCTATATTGAAACCGTGTGTGGAAACTAACATCTGCACAGCTTCCTAGAACGTTCTTCATCATACCAAGATTGGGTGCATGCAGAGTGACCTTCATACCGAGACCGTAACTATGTTAGAGAGAAAGTCACATGGCCTGTGCTGCAAGTCTCACATTTAATTCACAGGTTTCTGGAATATAAACATTGATCCAGCATCCTGAAAATACCAAGAAAGGGTCTTCCTACAGCAGCTTTGCAGAACTTTGTAAGCCTCTTTATTCTGCACAAATATATAGAGCCTGTGATGACCCTTTTCAAGAGCCTTTCCTTTATATTCTACCCCTTCCACCTTGTCATGCACAGCTTATGTAATAATAAAACAAAGTGCATCCACCTTTATAAAGGAATGCATTGACCAAGTAGGCTTAAAATACTTTTTTTTTTTTTAACATAAGCAGTCAGCATTGGGGAAGCTTTTTTAAACCGTGCAAATCACCCGCGAAGATGAGGAAATGGCGGTGCTGCAATGGGGTGCAGTGAGGACATTTGGGGATGATTTAACATGTAAACCGATCACTTACGGCATTTTAGTAAGTCTGCTATTTATAACGTCTGCAGGTCCTCTCTGTAAAACTCGTTACATAAAATATAAAAACTAGTGAGGAACCCAAGGCAAAGTGTGAAACCGGCCGTGCTCCAACAAGCCTCCGCTTTCTGAACAAAGGATGAAGTGCACAGTGTCTGGGGAGGGGAGACTGCCAGGCGTAGGTCCTGCATATTAACAATATGGAGGTTTGCTAGCAAAACGTCTCACACAATGAAGAGACAGAATCTTCTGCTCTGCCAAAAGCATGGCAAAAAAACTAATCTGTAGAGTTAATAGCAGGAAGGAGTAAGTTGGTGTACACAGGATACATGCTTGTCACTCTCGGCTGGTTGACAGACACATATATATATATATTTCCTGGCTAATCATGGCAGCATCACTTATGGGTAGCTCCTCCCTTAGCAGTCACAGGACAGAGATTAATTAGACTGATGGGTATAAAGAGTTCCACCACCCCTTTCACCTCAGCCTATTGACTCCATGGCATATCTCAGGGAGCCTATGGAAAAGCGTATGGATGGAGATTTGATTAAAGCCTACTTGGCTCTGGGCTCCGCCCTTCATCTGGCAGTGGCACTGACCACTCTCTCCAGGGCCTTAAGAGTGTGGCTCGCTAATTTGGAGGAGGACATTGATCGGGGTGTCTGTAGGGAACATCTCTTGGAGAGCCTCAAGGACTTTAGCCTTGCCATGGAATTCTGTTCAGAAGCCTCCCTAGACATCGCTCGCATGATTGCCAAGAGTATTGCCCTGTCTGTGGCTTCTAGAAGGGCCTTATGGCTTCATTCATGGGGAGCGGACTATGCCTCTAAGGCATCCTTGTGTGGCCTTCTCTTCCAGGGGGATCTCCTATTTGGTAAGATTCTGGAGGAGGCTATTCATAAAGCTGCTTATGGGGGGAAAAAGCTTTTTTACCTCAAGTAAGCAGAAAGAGCTTTCCCTCCTCCTGGAAGACTAAGCGCTTCAAGGATCGGTCCTTTCAGGACAGCAGAAGCTATAAACCAGGAAGGGAGTGTTCCAGAAATTCTTCATGGAAATCCTTCTCACACTTTTCTTCCAATAAGGCTTCCAGAGGAAGAGGGACTAGAACCTCTGGGAAGAACTTCTGAAGGTCTTCAGGCCCGTCCGGGGACTGTGGGAGGAAGACTGAAGTTCTTCTACTCTGTGTGGGCCAAAAATATTAGACGTGTGGGTCACATCCATCATAAAGGAGGGTTACAGGATAGAATTTTCCTCTCGCCCAAAATCCACTTTCTTCAAGAAATCCAGGGTGTCAGTAGGCATCAAACAAAGGGCCATGAGGACTTGCATTTCTACTCTCCTGGAACAGGAAGCGGTGGAAGAAGTTCCAAGACAGGAAAGGTTCCTGGGGGTTTACTCCACAGTGTCTCATCTTGAACTTGAAGAGTGTGAACTCCGTGCTCGATGTAAGAACATTCAAAATTTAATCTTTACAGACCATCTTGAAGAGCGTCAAAAGAGGAGACAGGATGACCTCCATAGATTTGAGGGACGCCTACTACCAAATCCCTTTAAACCGAGATCATATGCAGTTTCTCAGGTTCTGGGCGCTAGGAAGGCACTTTCAGTTCCGGGGACTACCGTTTGGCCTCAGCTTGGTGCCAAGAACATTCTCGAAAGTTCTTGTTACTTTGATAGCCTTCGGAAGGGAGAAAGGTATCGAGATCTTCCATTACTTGGACGACATCCTTATCATAGATCCATCTCAAAGGATAGTAGCTCATCACACGTTGGTGGCTATGAACATTCTTCAAGACCACGGTTGGCTTCTGAAAAAAGCTCCCTGATTCCTCCTCAGACGATCGTATTCCTCGGAGCAGTGATAAACACCATATCTGCCCATGTGTTCCTGTCTCCGGAAAGGGTCACAAAAGTCAGAGACAAAGTAGGGAAGCTACAAGGGCTCTCCAAGAGAAGTCATGAGTTTCCTGGGTTCTTTGACATCAACTATAGGGTTGGTAAAATGGGCCCAGTGGAACTTTCGTCCGATCCAGAATTGCTTTCTTCTCCAGTTCGACAGAGTGGGAACAGATTGGGAGCAAAGGATCTCTCTGCCCCTGCCCGTGAGGAAAGGGTTGAACTGGTGGAAGAACAAGAAGAATTTGGCATCAGGCTTCGAGGAACCTCCTTGGACGGTTATTACAACAGATGCCAGTTCTTTTGGATGGGGTGCCCACTTCAATTCCACATGGACTCAAGGGAAGTTGACCCGAGTCAGCTACACTCAAATCTAAGAGAACTGAGAACTGTTTCCAAGGCCATCTGGGTGTTCCTACCAAGGATCTTAAATTTTTGGGTACTGATCAAAACGGACAACCTAGCGGTTGCTTCATATGTGAACAACCAAGGTGGTACAAGAAGCAGATTGCTCTGGAAGGAACTGGCTCCCTTGATGACAATCGCCATGACCAATCTATAGGGTCTGAAGGCAATCTATCTTCCAGGTTCGGAGAACGTGACTGCAGACTTCTTCAGCAGGAAGGAAATTCTTCCGGGACAATGGAAACTTCACCCGGCAGTCTTTGCATGGATTGCCCATCGGTGGGCCATGCCCCAGATTGACCTGATGGCGTCCTCCCAGAATCATCAGGTGGAGAATTACTTCTCCCTCCACCTGGACAGTCAGGCAATGGGCCAGGATGCTCTCTCTCTTCCTTGGTCATTCGATCTGGGTTATGCGTTCCCTCCCCTACCCATGATACCCAGGTTCCTGTGGAAGGTTTGGTATGAAAGAAGGTTATTGCCATAATTCCGATTTGGCCTTGGAGGCCGTGGTTCCCCCTATTGTCTATGATGAGCCAAGAACAGCATTGGCCTCTTCTTGTTATGGAGGATCTGCTAACGCAGGGCCCAATATTCTATCCTCATCCGGATTGCCTCAAATTGGGGGTATGGGTCTTGAAAAAGAAAGACTTCAACTACTAGGTCTCTCAGAAGCCCTTTGCCCCTGTTCCAGAGCCTGATGTCCTGCAGGCTATCCCAGCAGAAGAGCTGGCATCAGGGCAGAGCGCCGCTGGCCTCTGACCTACCGACCCCCTTATTACAGGACTGGCCTGCACTCCCTTCACCCCAGCAGAAGCGCTGGCATCAGGGCAGAGCGCCGCTGGCCTCTATATACTACAAGGGATTGCTATGCTCTGCATATTCTCTTGGCTAATCACTTCTAAGCTCTTGGAGGAGAGGTTCACCCACTGGAACCTGGAGCCTTGTCGTAGGTCCAGGGGGGGTAGGAGACGGCGAGACCCCAACCAAGCTGCGGAGTTCGTGGGGTCTGCGGTGGTTGTGGTGTCTGCGGAGAACTTGGAGCCCTCTGTAAGCGCTAGGAGCATCCTTCAACGGAGGTACCCAGTTGGGGTGCCAGGTGATCCGTTACAGTGGTGGCAGCGGTGGGATGGCGTCCTAGTGTGAGGAGAAGCAGCTCGGAGACACTGGTATCGTATGAGAGGTTTTTGAGGGCAACGCTAGCCACTGCGCAGCGTCCCTACCTACAGCAGCATGGAGCGAGCATGGATAGAACCCTGCGAAGAGCACCTCAACCTTATACGTGGCTACGAGTACGACGCTTACATTGAGGAGGTAAAGAGGCGGTTGGTCTGCTATGGCCCAGGCCCTTCAAACGAGGTGATCTCCCATGTAATGCGCCAGTTGAGTGCTGAGAACAGTGCGGCAAAGGCCTTTGAGCAAAGACTGTGGAGCTTGAGGATATAGACACCCAATCTCCAGAGGCAGAGCACTTGGAGCCCTCTGTAAGCGCTATGAGCATCCTTCAACGGAGGTACCCAGTCGGGGTGCCAGGTGATCCGTTACACAGCTTTCAGGTTGAGACCTCCGTCCACATCTACTACCCCTCCTTGGGACCTTCCTCTGGTGCTCAATTACCTAACTGAGAGTCTGTTCATTCCTCTTGAGAGTTTGGATACTACCCTCGTGACGTACAAAACGTTTTGTTTGGTGGCAATTACTTCCGCAAGAAGAATTTCGGAGATTAAAGCATTTTCTACCTTATCTTCTTGTCTACAATTCTATCATGATAGGGTGTGTCTGAAACCAAAACCTGAGTTTCTTCCTAAAGTGGTCTCTCAGTTTTATCTCTCTCAAGAAGTGGTCCTTCCATCGTTCTACCCCAATCCTTCTTCGCAAGAGGAGGTTAGGTGGCAACGTTTGGATGTCATGAACTGCCTGTCTATGTACCTTTAGTGTTCTGAGTCTTACCGAAAAACTGACCAACTGGGCAGACTAGATGGGCCGAATGGTTCTTATCTGCCGTCACATTCTATGTTTCTATGTAACTCTTCGTTTTACCTTCAGGAACCAGGAGAGGTGAGGCGGCCTCTTAATCTACATTAAAACGTTGGCTTTCACTGGTAATCAGGAAAGCATATATCTCTAAAGGTCGATCTCCTCCAATGAAGATAAGAACTCATTCTACCAGAGCATTGTCAACTTCATGGGCTAATTGGGCAGAGGTTCCATACGATGATATTTGCAGGGCAGCCACCTGGTCTTCCCCGATGACGTTCTTGAAACACTACAAACTGGATGTGGACTCTCCTACCACCTACTTTGGGAAGAGTGTCCTGTCTACGGTTTCTTTATCCCGTTGATATTACATTTCTTTGCAGCATAAGAGTCTGTTCAGTGTCTTTTCTCGGTTTATTATTCCCACCCTATAATTCTGTGAGCTTGGGTATTACCCATAAGTGATGCTGCCATGATTAGCCAGCAATAGAGAAAATTTATAACAAACTTACCGTAATTTTATTTTCCTGGCTATTTCTCATGGCAGCATCAGGGTTCCCGCCCATTCTTTTATTTTTCAGCTTTATAATTGGACTGAGGTGTAAGGGGAGGAGGGACTCTTTATACCCATCAGTCTAATTGATCTAATTAATTCCTGCCTGTGACTGCTAAGGGAGGAGCTACCCATAAGTGATGCTGCCATGAGAAATAGCCAGGAAAAGAAAATTACCGTAAGTTTGTTATGAATTTTCTCTAATATACACACTGCTCAAAAAAATAAAGGGAACACAAAAATAACATCCTAGATCTGAATGAATTAAATATCCTTCTGAAATACTTTGTTATTTACATGGTTGAATGTGCTGACAACAAAATCATACAAAAATAAAAAAATGGAAATCAAATTTTGCAACCCATGGAGGTCTGGATTTGCAGTCACACTCAAAATTAAAGTGGAAAAACACACTACAGGCTGATCCAACTTTGATGTAATGTCCTTAAAACAAGTCAAAATGAGGCATCTGCCAACTCCTGGACAGTCTGTTGGTGGATGGAGCGAGACATGGTGTCCCAGATGTGCTCAATTGGATTCAGGTCTGGGGAACAGGCGGGCCAGTCCATAGCATCAATGCCTTCGTCTTGCAGGAACTGCTGACACACTCCAGCCACATGAGGTCTAGCATTGTCTTGCATTAGGAGGAACCCAGGGCCAACCACACCAGCATATGGTCTCACAAGGTGTCTGAGGATCTCATCTCGGTACCTAATGGCAGTCAGACTACCTCTGGTGAGCACATGGAGGGCTGTGCGGCCCCCCAAAGAAATGCCACCCCACACCATTACTGACCCACTGCCAAACCGGTCATGCTGGAGGATGTTGCAGGCAGTAGAACGTTCTCCACGGCGTCTCCAGACTCTGTCACATCTGTCACATGTGCTCAGTGTGAACCTGCTTTGATCTGTGAAGAGCACAGGGTGCCAGTGGCGAATTTGCCAATCTTGGTGTTCTCTGGCAAATGCCAAACTTCCTGCACGGTGTTGGGCTGTAAGCACAACCCCCACCTGTGGAAGTCGGGCCCTCATACCACCCTCATGGAGTCTGTTTCTGACCGTTTGAGCAGACACATGCACATTTGTGACCTGCTGGAGGTCATTTTGCAGGGCTCTGGCAGTGCTCCTCCTGTTCCTCCTGTTCCTCCTTGCTGATGGGTTGTTGCCCTCCTACGGCCTCGTCCACGTCTCCTGATGTATTGGCCTGTCTCCTGGTAGCGCCTCCATGCTCTGGACACTACGCTGACAGACACAGCAAACCTTCTTGCCACAGCTCGCATTGATGTGCCATCCTGGATGAGCTGCACTACCTGAGCCACTTGTGTGGGTTGTAGACTCCGTCTCATTCTACCACTAGAGTGAAAGCACTGCCAGCATTCAAAAGTGACCAAAACATCAGCCAGGAAGCATAGGAACTGAGAAATGGTCTGTGGTCACCACCTGCAGAACCACTCCTTTATTGGGGGGTGTCTTGCTAATTGCCTATAATTTCCATCTGTTGTTTATCCCATTTGCACAACAGCATGTGAAATTGATTGTCACTCAGTGTTGCTTCCTAAGTGGACAGTTTGATTTCACAGAAGTGTGATTGACTTGGAGTTACATTGTGTTGTTTAAGTTTTCCCTTTATTTTTTTTGAGCAGTGTATATATATATATATAATTTGTCTTTTGTTTTTGTTTTTGTTTTTTAGCATTAACACAGGGGCAGGATCTATATACCAAAGTAGCTTTCCCCTCCCAGTAACTAGACAACACATAGTTCTGGGAGTACGGCTGATTTTAATGAGCCAAACTCTGCCTTTTATGCACAGACCCCAACAGAGTACCCCTAAAACATAATAAAACATAAAAGTACCCCACAAATACATCTTTAAATAGCCCTGATCTGAGCACCTAAGTTCTCCAAATAGCGCTCAGATCCATGCAGCGTGGGGGAAACGCTGGGTCCTATGGCCAAAATAGTTCCAGGTCAACTTTCGGGAGCTCCTGCGTCCCCAATACGGGGTGCTCCGCCTGGATCTTAGGTAGCGCATGTTCCCCTTAGTCTCAGGCACCTTCCCTCCAAAAAGCGCTCTCCTGGTGGATTTCAAAGTGGTTCAAAACCGCGAATCAAGTTGTCTGGGAACCGCATGGTCACCTCACGCCGAAAACCGTTCCATAACATTTGCAGCTGAGGTGACCAGGAACCAGGGCCGGACTGGCCCACCGGGATACCGGAAAATTACCTGGTGGGCCACGGCAGCTGGTGCCAGGCAGACAGCGCAAATCACAGCGAGGCTCATGTCATTGAAATTATTTTCCCCTTGGACTGTGCCAGCCTGTGTCAGTCCGAGGGGAAAAATGAAGGAGGAGCTGGGGCCTGTTGCAGCCGCAATTGGACTGCCGGCAACCGGAGGGAGACCTGTCAGTCTCCCTTCAAAATTTACCGCAATTTTGGCCGCATGCCCTGCCGAACGTGAGTGTGTGTGTGTGTGTGTGTGTGTGTGTCTGCTAGTGATTGAACTTGTGTGTGGCTGCTAGTGATTGAACTTGTGTGTGTGTGCCTGTGTGCCTGCCTGCTAGTGAGTGAACTTGTGTGTGTGGCTGCTAGTGAGTACATGGCCAACCTGTCTTCCCTTGTCCCTTGGCTGGGTCTTCAGGGGCAATATTAGGAGACTACGAGTTAGCGCTCTATGTTTTCATTTAACAGACTGTACGTGTCAGGATTACTAGTAGATCCAGCACGCAGAACTGTATTACACCTAGGACTAAAGGTAACGTCTTACGAGGGCTTAGAATGGCCGGACTTAATGTACCAAAGAATAGTCAGAGTACTTGGCGAGGTCAGGGACACAGAAGGACACACAACGATGAGGGAAAGCCAAAAGTCAAGGATACCAGAATACAGGGAAGTCAAAACAAAGCCAAAGTCAGTAACCAGAAACAAACACTCAGGAACACGCTCTCGGATAACCTACTAAGGGAAACCACGACAGGGCACTGATTAAAAGGTAATTTGGGTTTAAATAACCCTTCTAGAATTGTAATTGGCTTATATGTGACCTCTGACCCCAAAATGTGCGTGCACATCCTTGACGTGACGCCGCACGCACGTAAGCACCATCTTTAATATGGGCAAGGGGTATTTCTTTAATAGAATTGGAACCACAGCGGGCAGGGTCTCTGATAACGCCACACACGCTGGGAACCGAGATGGAAGGACGTCGGATCTTGATCTAAGGTGAGTGTTATTTCTGTCAGCGTGAACGCTGGCTTTCAGTGCGGTCAAGCCGAAAGAAGCCTGCAGCACTGTGACAGTACACCCCACTTCAAGACCACCCACTGGGTGGGCAAGACCAGGTTTAAGAGGGAATTTGGCATGAAAAGAATGAATCTTGCGGCCAGCATGTATGTCGGAAGCCGGGAACCAAGAACGATCGGCAGGCCCATACCCCCTCCAATCCACTAAATACTGTAAGGAACCACGAGAGAACCTGGAATAAATTATGGAAGAGATTTTGTACTCCTGTCCTGAAATGACCAAAGGTGGAGGGGGAACAACAGGGACAGTGAACCTATTGCAAATGAGCGATTTGAGTAAGGAGACATGAAATGTATTAGGTATACACAAGGAGGCTAGAAGGGCCAGAGAATAGGAAACAGGGTTAGTTCTCCAAATAACACGAAATGGACCAAGAAATCTGGGGGCAAACTTCATGCTAGGAACTTTTAGTTTGATGTTGCGCAATGATAACCCCACCCCCTCCCCCCAATTGGTAAACAGGGTTAGCACCTCGTCGTTTATCAGCATGAAATTTGAAACGATCAGCCGCAGTTTCGAGAGCAGAGTGAACTTTGCTAGCTGTGCCAGAGAAAACAGCCAGTACAACAGTAGTATTAAGAATAGACTATGTCCGGAAGAGTCATGGGTAGCATTGTTCCTAGCAAACTCGACCCAGGGTAGTAATTCAGACTAATTATCTTGTGTGCCATTAACAAAACAACGCAAATACAATTCCAAGGACTGGTTAGCCCTCTCAGCCACGCCATTGGTTTGGGGATGGTAAGAGGAAGAAACGACAATTTAATGCCCAACTGTTTATTGAAAGCTCTCCAAAACCGAGACACAAACTGAGAACCTCTGTCAGATACAATATTGTGAGGAATGCCATGAAGTCTGACAATTTCTCATATAAAAATAAGAACCAGGGGGCGGTGCCTAACGACTGAAGAGAACGGTCGCAAGCTCGCTGAGCTCCAGGCCGCGATAAGGGAAAAACCCTCCATCCACACCCTTAAACGGGCCGAATCTGTCCCAGGGGGACCCCAAAAGATAAGAGAGCCTAATGGGGCGAAAAACTAAAAAGCTTAAACCTGAAAGGCCCACGAAGGGCATGGATATCGGCGAGCTTTGGCGGCAGGCCCGCGGCGCCTCAGGCTCCAATATGGCGTCTCTACATGGCGGGTGCTCCGACTTCTATGAGGAGACATCAGATGAAGGCGAGGGGGAACTCTCTTCGGGCCACCCTCAGCCATCGCCGGCTCAAACACAGCCCCCACCACCGGCAAAGGTCCCCACGCCGGTGAGCATGGAGGCCATCAGAGCTCTAATGGCGGAACACCATACAAAGATTTCGGCGGATGTCGCCTCGATCAAAGACGCAATGCAGGGCTTGACAGGCCGTATTGGGACCGTGGAAGTCTCCATGACCGCCCAAATCACCCAAATCCAGACGCTGCAGCAAGAGGTTCAGGAGCTGAAAACACTAGCCGGGCAGACTGATCTAAGGTTTGCTGCGCTTGAGGATAAACACCGCATGAGGCACCTTAAGATCAGGGGCATCTGCGACGACATACCTGATGCCGAACTACCGCATGTCACTAGGCGGCTTCTTACAGCTCTGCTGACTCCAAGGGCAGCCAAAGCAGTGACAATAGATGGAGTATTCCGCATTCCAAAGCCCGCTAGGGCCCCAGCCACAGCCACAAGGGATGTTATACTACAGTTCCAGGCATACAGGGACAGAACAGCAGTACTGGCAGCTACCAGGGATCAACCGTCTTACCTCTTCGAGGACATGTCTCTCACCTTTTATCCTGATCTCTCTGGAGCGACATTGGCGTGGAGGCGATCCCTGCAACAATTGACATCCCTCCTGCGAACACGCCACATCAGGTACCGCTGGGGCCCAGCACATACCCTACTGGTCACCAAGGGCGACACCACACTTACGGTACGCGGCATGCAGGAGGCGCCGGCGACACTGCGACAGCTGAACCTCCCAGCGGACTCCCTGCCATTACCGAAACCTACGGACGGACGCATGAACCCACCGAATTGGAGCACAGCCAGCGCAGAGGAATTCATCCCCAGAAGACACGCCGGAGTACCTAAAGTCACAGCCACCACTTGAAAAGACTGGGACTCTAAAATATATTGCCGGGACATTGCCCTCCCGAATTGATCCCGATCCAGATCACATACCGGAGAGCTATAGCCCCACTTTGCGGATGGCCGCACTCCCTTACCCAACGACAACCACACATCACACACTAGCGTGGGGCCCCTCTATAGGTGCTGGATTAACCCCTCACATTTCCACCGCTACGCGGGCACCCCACACTAGCCTTTTTGCTCAGCAACCTGGAGCAGATATCTAGTCCCCATCTAGCTCCCCCAGTGTGAACACTCCCCACCGCCCTCCACATACATGCCCACGAGGGACTCTCTGAGGACCTCCCCACCCGATGACAAGCGGGCATCCCGCACACCCCCCAATAGTCACAGAAGCCTCAGGCACATCGTGTGTAATATCCACCTCCAGGCAGGCAATTACCGGTGCTCGAGGTGATATGGGAGACTGGACTCGTCTCCAGTGGCTTAATGCCTGATGATATACTGTTTATGTTTGTATTACCGTTATATTAGCAACGATACTTTCTGGGGTAAGTGAGGTTTAACGCTATTATCGTTAAAGCAAGGACTCCTAGCCTAAATGATTACAGCATAACGTCTATAGGCGAAATATAGTATCGAGACATTTCTCTAAAGCGTGCATACTTTATATTAACGTTAAAATAAGCGACCTAGCAAGGTTCAACGTTTAGCATCTTCGTTTTAGTTAACTTTATTCTATTTTTATTCAAGCCTATTCTGAAAATTAACCGGTTAGTATACAATAAGCTAGACTACACATGGGCGACATAGCCTGAATATTACTTTACGATACCCAACTTTAGTGGTCTTGATACACCAGCGAAGGTACCTTTCAGTCATGTGATAGAATCAACTGTCGGACCCTCTACTGTACACTGAACAAGCGAGTTATGTAGCAAACTGTTTATTATAGTTCAGACTTAACTGCCTAACCTGTCATTATGCTTTTTAAAAACAAAATATGTGCAAGTTATTTTTGCCACTGTTGTACCTGTCTATGTTCAAGTATAAATGCACGCTGTTGTGGCGCATGAATATAGTATGTACTCACCTGCACACCAAAAATAAAGAATTCAAAAAACAAAAAAAACAAAAAATAAGAACCAGATCTTGAGAGGACGGTAATTTTTTGAGCGGAACAAAGTGAGCCATGTTAGAAAAGCGGTCAACCACCATAAGGATGGTGGTATAGCCATTAGAACTAGGAAGTTCTACGATGAAATCCATGGACCACTAGGTACAGGAAGTGGATGCAATAATCCACATGGAAGTTTATGAGGAACCTTAGAAACTGCACAGACAGAACAAGCCTGCACATAGTCTCTAACATCTTTCCTGAGAGAATCCCACCAAAATGATCTCATGATCGCGTGTATGGATTTATAAATGCCTGTATATCCAGCAGTCACGTTGTTGTGGAACATCCTCATGACATTTTCCCTTTCACCCAATGGAACAAATAATTTATCCATGATGGCACCAAGCAGAGGGGATGACAAGGAAAGAACAGTCGAAGCAATGATACACTAGGTGGAACAATAGGAGATGTCTCCCGTTCTTGTACTAATTCAGTGTCAAACTGTCCAGATAAGGCGTTACCAATATCATAATTACGCTCAGCTGGAGACAACTTTCTAGAGAATTACCAACATGGATGCAAAGGGGTATCCTGACTCTCCCTCTGAGAAAGAACAGCCCCCACCCCAGTTTCAGAAGCATCAACCTCCAGTATGAAGGTTTTGCTAGTGTCAGGATGTATGAAGCAAACAATTTTTAAAGAAGTTCAAAAGCTTCTCTAGCTTCCTTAGACAATATCGTACAACTAGCCCCTTTACGTGTCATATTGGTGATGGGGGCTACCACAGGAGAGAATCCTTTGATAAATCTCCTGTAATAATTAGCAAACCCAATAAACCTTTGGATGGCTTTTAGTCCATTGGGCAATGGCCAATGTAGAACAGCCTCTAGATTATGAGGGTCCATCTGAAAACCAGAGGCAGAAATGTAATTCCAAAAAAACTGTACCTTAGTCTGGTCAAAGATACTTTTTTTCAAGTTTGCAATAAAGTTTATTTTCAAGCAAGGTTTGCAGCACTTGTTTGACATGTTTGTGGTGAGTCTGAAGGTCAAGGTAATAAAAAAAGGATATAATCCAGGTATACTAGATTAAAAGAATAAAGTCCTGAAGCACAGAGCATTGCATAACCCGAAGGGCATCACAAGGTACTCATAGTGCCCACTTCTAGTGTTAAATGCCGTTTTCCACTCATAATTCTCCTTAATCCTTACCAAATTGTATGGACTCCTGAGGTCGAGTTTAGTAAAGACTTTAACACCCTGGAGTCTGTCAAATAATTTGGAGATGAGGGGAATGGGATAGGCATTTTTAATGGTGATTTTGTTTAATGCCCTGTAGTCAATGCATGGACGTAATTCTCCATCTTTTTTAGATACAAAAAAGAACCCTGCACCAGCAGGCGTGGATGATTTACGTATGTGACCCTTACTTAGGGAGTCTTAAATGTACTCATCCATTATTCTACTCTTCTGTGGCGATAAGGCATACACTGCCCCTTTGGGTGGCATAGCGCCGGGTAGCAGATTTATGGAACAGTCATAAGATCTGTCAGGAGGTAGAATATTGGTCTGACTCTTACTGAATACCTCCTTAACCTCCCAGTATTGTATGGGAACTTCTGAGACCTGAGGCGTAGTAGTGGGTAATGTAATGATGCCCACTCTTTTGGTAATGTGCAACATACATCTCTCAGTACAGTCCTTGCCCCATTCCAGTATTTCCCCCTTTGCCCAGTCAATATGAGGATTGTGCTTAATAAGCCAAGGAAAGCCTAATATGATGGGACAAGAAGGAGAAGCAATTATTTGGATTGTTATGTCTTCCTTGTGTAAAGCTCCAATGGAAATGTTAATAGGCAAAGTTTCATAGGTAATCAAGGGTTGAGAGAGAGGTCTCCCATCAATAGCCTCAACGGCCAGATGTGATGATCTCTCCTTAATAGGTATTAAATGTTTTTTAACAAAAAGCATATCAATTAAGTTTCCATCAGGGCTTTGCTTGAAATGTTCTTCTTGTTACATTTGGTCATAATATCAAGGAGGAATCTATTTTGGTTATTCCCAGAGGACGTATCCATCACACCTTAGACCTGTCCCCTTAAGGTTCTTAGGTGCGGAAGTTTTCTGGACGTATGGGACAAGCACTCCTCATATGTCCTTTTTTATCCGCAGTATAAACACAGACCCTCTTTTCTCCTATATTGTCTCTCTGCCTCTGAAAGTCTAGTGAGCCCCAACTGCATAGGTTCAGGTTCGGACTGAACAAGGAGGTCAGGAACAACTGGTCTGGAGAAACGAGGTGCTAATGGCATAGCCATGCGTCTGGTTTCATTTCTGGTAGTTTCTGGCTCTAAGTCTGTTATCAATCTGTATGACATGTGTGATAAACTCATTTAACCTTTTAGGTAGATCTTTGGCAGCAATTTCATCCAGAATTGCCTCAGATAATCCTTTTTTAAATGCAGAGATCAGTCCGCTATTAGTCCAGTTTACCTCAGAAGCCAAGGTACGAAATTCTATGGCATAATCTGAGATAGACCGGTTCCATTGTTTGATATGCATTAGGGCAGTGGAAGCAACATCCTCCCTGCCTAATGGTTTGAATGTTAATTTGAATTCCGTAAGGAATTTCTGCTAGTTATACGCAATACTCCTACTCTCCCATAAAGGATTGGCCCAAGTTAAGGCTTTACCTTTTAATTGGTTCATTAGGTAACCAATCTTAGCTCTATCAGAGGGAAAAGAACTCAGTGAGGCCTCAAGGTGGTACTCAATTTGATTCAGAAATCCCCGGTATTCTTGAATATTACCATCAAAATGCGGGGGAGGATATAAGGAGATAGTAGGTGCCTTATGTGCTATAGGTGGAGGTGACATCGTCGGAGAAACCTCAGGCTGTAGATGCGCTGTTCGAGTAAGACGCATACTGAAACCCTTGGCAAATTGATCCATACGGTGATCATTGTCCTCTAGCTTTCTCTCGCAAGCTGCTATGTGCCGACACAATTCTTTAGGATCTATGGCCATGTCGTAATGTCAGGATTACTAGTAGATCCAGCACGCCGAGGTCAGGGACACAGAAGGAGACACAACGATGAGGGAAAGCCAAAAGTCAAGGATACCAGAATACAGGGAAGTCGAAACGAAGCCAAAGTCAGTAACCAGAAATAAACGCTCAGGAACACGCTCTCGTATAACCTACTAAGGGAAACCACGACAGGGCACTGATCAAAAGGTAATTTTGTTAAAAAGTTGTAACTGGCTTATATATGACCTCTGACCCCAAAACATGCATGCACGTCCATGATGCGACACCACACGCACGTAAGCGCTATCTTTTATATGGGCAAGGGTTATTTCTTAAATAGAATTGGAACCACAGTGGCCAGGGTCTCTGATAACGCTGCACACGCTGAGAACCGAGATGGAAGGAGGTCGGGTCTTGATCTGCCGCGGGTAAGGTGAGTGACAGAAGCCTGCGGCACTGTGACAGTATGTATCACAGTATTTCTCTGCTCCCTTTATCACTGGAGCTAAAAACATATTTCCATATACCTCCTCTTGCAAATGAGTATTTTTGAAGTAAAGTTTAGACACTGATAGTCACACCCTAATGTAATGACAACTAGTCGTGTGTCACAGAACCCAGCTCTATATCGGTGTCTGAAAGTGTATTTAACCTGGTTCTGTTTCATTGCCAGGCGATGCAGCCCTGCAGGAAACGATGCCGGCTTAGATTGAATGGATCTTAGGTTGTTGGTGGCTTAGATTGATGCTGGCTTAGGTTGATGCTCAGTGTGATGCTGGCTTAGACTGTGTGTGTGTGTGTGTGTCTGCTAGTGAGTGAACTTGTGTGTGTGCCTGCTAGTGAGTGAACGTGTGTGTGTGTGTGCCTAATAGTGAGTGAACCTGTGGGTGTGGGTGTGGGTGTGGCTGCTAGTGTGTGGCTGCTAGTGAGTGAGTTTTGTGTGTGTGGCTGCTAGTGAGTGAGCTTGTGTGTGTGTTGCTGCTAGTGAGTGAGCTTGTATGTTTGTGGCACCCAGGGAAGGCTACTAATGGCAGCTGGTCAGGGTAACTCCCAAACGGTGTCCCAGACCTGGACCATAGTCGGTCAGCAGGAGGCAGGCTTCCACACTCCTTCAGGAGTCCATGGCAAACGTTTGTGGGAAGGAGCGTTTGTCACAACTGTGTTTTCAGAGAAAAGGCAGTGTTTACATTAGAGCCCAGGGACACCTCCACTGGCCACTCCTCAGATAGCTACTAGAGGTGCACTGCCGTTCAGTGGAGACGCTGAACATTCCTTATAGAGATGCATTGATTCAATGCATATCTATGAGGTGCTGATTGGCCAAGCTGACATTTGGCCCTGCCTCTTTGCTGGTTTCAGCCAATCCAATGCTTTTCCCTATGGAAAAGCATTGGATTGGCTGAAGTAAAAAAATTCTCATGATGTCAGCAAGGAGACGGGCCCAGCGCCAGCAGAGCATTTCGGCGCTGGAATTAAGGTAAGTTTTATAACCTTTTAAGGGGGCAAATCCAATCCAATTCTTCCTCCGTAGCCTCGAGAAATCACCTTGCCGCATGACCCTATAGTACTGGTCTCCATCGAACATGCGCGGGAATTAGACCCCGTTGCATTCTCTGGGCAGAAGGCAGAGACATTATGTCACTCTCCGTAATTAGAAGATTCTGGCCGCTGGAATAAGGAGCCGGCGTTGCAAAGAATGAAGAATATTATAGGTGTTAAAATAAAAAATGTTGTTGTCTCCCCCCCTCTCCCTCCTCCTGCCCATTGTCTTCATGTTGTATTTATGCAAAAACATATAGAGAAAAACATATGCTTCACTTGTAGCTAGCCCAGCATGGTTGCCAATTCGGTTAGCTCTGTGGGTAAAAACATCACGGTCAAGTAAACTTGCTGATTTCTGTTGAAATTGCCATATTTGTGAGATGGGGACTCTAGGCACCATAACAACTTCATCTCAATAAAGAATCCCTCTATAGGAATATCCAAAGAACCCCCTTGGGATGTGTATGTCCTGGGGAGACTTGCTGGATGCTGTGAGTGGCAATGGGCCTGTTTAGAGGGGCTGAAGGGGGTCATTAAGAGAGATGCTGCCTCCTGAAGGACAAAGAGGGAGGGATCTCCTTCTCTTCATTCCTGTGCAGTAAACTCCTTCTCCCTCCCACATAGCTAGCTCTCAGCTCTGTAAGAAGAATCCAGACAGAGAAAGCAGCTGTCACCCTCTGTGCACTTCTTATATGATCTCCATCCAAGCGAGGACTCAGGATCAGACACAGATACAAAGTAAGTAACTAGTCACAGATACAAAGTAAGCAATCAGACACAGATACAAAGTAAGTAACTAGTCACAGATACAAAGTAAGCAATCAGACACAGATACAAAGTAAGTAACTAGTCACAGATACAAAGTAAGCAATCAGTCACAGATACAAAGTAAGCAATCAGTCACAGATACAAAGTAAGTAACTAGTCACAGATACAAAGTAAGCAATCAGACACAGATACAAAGTAAGCAATCAGTCACAGATACAAAGTAAGTAACTAGTCACAGATACAAAGTAAGCAATCAGTCACAGATACAAAGTAAGCAACCAGTCACAGATACAAAGTAACTAACTAGTCACAGATACAAAGTAAGCAATCAGACACAGATACAAAGTAAGCAATCAGACACAGATACAAAGTAAGCAATCAGTCACAGATACAAAGTAAGTAACTATTCACAGATACAAAGTAAGCAATCAGACACAGATACAAAGTAAGCCAGGAGACACAGATACAAAGTAAGTAACTAGTCACAGATACAAAGTAAGTAACTAGTCACAGATACAAAGTAAGCAATCAGTCACAGATACAAAGTAAGTAACTATTCACAGATACAAAGTAAGCAATCAGACACAGATACAAAGTAAGCCAGGAGACACAGATACAAAGTAAGTAACTAGTCACAGATACAAAGTAAGTAACTAGTCACAGATACAAAGTAAGCAATCAGACACAGATACAAAGTAAGTAACTAGTCACAGATACAAAGTAAGCAATCAGACACAGATACAAAGTAAGCAATCAGACACAGATACAAAGTAAGTAACTAGTCACAGATACAAAGTAAGCAATCAGACACAGATACAAAGTAAGCAATCAGACACAGATACAAAGTAAGCAATCAGACACAGATACAAAGTAAGCAATCAGTCACAGATACAAAGTAAGTAATCAGCCTGAGATATAAAGTTAGTGGGGTCTGGCTATACTAGAAGTCACACAGGAGTCTATTATATGCATCAAAGAGATTCAAACAAAGCTAGGGCTGTTCCTTTAACTGGATCACCATCCAAAAACAATACATGGGGTGTAACCCTTTACCCCTGCACCCATGTACCCCTGTAGCCCTGCACCCATGTACCCATGTACCTCTGTACCCCTTCACCCATGTACCCCTGCATCTCTTTACCTCTGTACCCATGCACCCCTGTACCCCTGTGGGAAGGTTTTATTTACAGATGTAAAAAAAAGTTGCTGGAAGGGCTTCGGTCACTGATTGGAATTGTGTGTCTTTCTATAACCATAACTATGGAAGGTGAATCCACAAGACATCCAATTGAGACTGAGCAGTATTGGGGGTCGTTCCTGAACTTTATTTACACATAGGAGGCCAATGCATTGTCTTGCAGCTATTAACAAAGCATGACATACAAAACATTCTAAATTAAACCAACTGTGCAATAAATGAAGTGTAAACATTATATCTCTTTTTACAGGAAGTATTTAGGAAGGTTGTGTAATCACATGCATGGATGTGTGGCTAGGGCTGCATAAACAAAGTGATTTAACTTCTAATTGGCACAGTATTGAGTGGTGAGACTGCAGGGGCATGATCTATACACCAAAACTGCTTCATTTAGACAACGTTGCTTTTTGGTGACTATAGTGTGATTTTTAAAGGGAACTGACTCTTCTCTGAGTTTCTACTCCACTTATCCTTTGATTTAACACATATGTATTTGGTGTGAAAAATAAAACTTCCTCAAGTTTAGTTGCAATAATTTTTTATTTTTTTTTAAATCTACAAAAGTGAGGCATAACCAGGAATGGGTACGGTGCATGTGTGTAAATGCTGCTTATGGGATTCATTGTGTGTGTGTGTGTGTGTAGAGGGTACTGTTGCAGTGTATTGTAGTGTGTGTGCAAATAGGTCTGTTTGTGGCATTGTATTTGTGGCTAATGCATTTTATAGGGGCTGTAATGTGTGTATAGGGGATGGTATCTGTGTGTATGAGTAAGGTATGCAGTGTGTGTATAGGAGATATAATGTAGTTTATAAGGCTGTAACATGTGTATAGGGGTGTTATCTATGTGTGTATGGGTAAGGTATGCAGTGTGTGTATAGGGGATATAATGCATTTTATAGGGGCTGTAATGTGTGTATAGGGGATGGTATATGTGTGTGTGGGTAAGGTATGCAGTGTGTGTGTAGGGTATATAATGCATTTCATAGGGGATGGTATCTGTGTGTGTATGGGTAAGGAATGCAGTGTGTGTATAGAGGATATAATGTATTTTATAGGGGCTGTAATGTGTATATAGGGGATGGTATCTGTGTGTGTATAGGGGATATAATGTGCTTTTTAAGGCTGTAATGTGTGTATAGGGGATGGTATCTATGTGTGTGTGTGGGTAAGGTATTCAGTGTGTGTATAGGGGATATAATGTGTGTATGAGTAAGGTATGCAGTGTGTGTGTATAGGGGATATAATGTGTGTATAGGGGATGGTGTGTGTGTGTGTAATGTATGCAGTGTGTGGATAGGGGATATAATGTAGTTTATAAGACTGTAATGTATGTATAGAGGATGGTATCTGTGTATATGAGTAAGGTATGCAGTGTGTGTATAGGGGATCTAATGTAGTTTATAAAGCTGTAATGTATGTATAGGGGATGGTATTTGTGTATATGAGTAAGGTATGCAGTTTGTGTATAGGGGATGGTGTTTGTGTTTATGAGTAAGGTATGCAGTTTGTGTATAGGGGATATAATGTGTGTATGAGTAAGGTATGCAGTGTGTGTATCGGGGATATAATGTAGTTTATAAGGCTATAATGTGTGTACAGGGGATGGTATCTGTGTATATGAGTAAGGTAATGTATGCAGTGTCTGTATAGGAGACATAATGTAGTTTATAAGGCTGTAATGTGTGTATAGGGGATGGTATCTGTGTGTGTGTGTATGGGTAAGGTATGCAGTGTGTGTATAGGGGATATAATCTATTTTATAGGGCTATAATGTGTGTATAGGGGATGGTATATGTGTGTGTATAGGGGATATAATGAAGTTTATAAGGCTGTAATGTATGTATAGGGGATGGTATCTGTGTATATGAGTAAGGTATGCAGTGTGTGTATAGGGGATATAATGTAGTTTATAAGGCTATAATGTGTGTACAGGGGATGGTATCTGTGTGTGTATAGGGCATATAATGTAGTTTATAAGGCTGTAATGTGTGTCTATTGGATGGTATCTGTGTGTATGGGTAAGGTAAGGTATGCCGTGTGTGTATAGGAGACATAATGTAGTTTATAAGGCTGTAATGTGTGTATAAGGGATGGTATCTGTGTGTGTATGGGTAAGGTATGCAGTGTGTGTATAGGGGATATAATGTATTTTATAGGGCTACGGTATAATGTGTGTATAGGGGATGGTATCTGTGTGTGTATAGGGGATATAATGTGCTTTATAAGGCTGTAATGTGTGTCTATGGGATGGTATCTGTGTGTATGGGTAAGGTAAGGTATGCAATGTGTGTATAGGAGACATAATGTAGTTTATAAGGCTGTAATGTGTGTATAGGGGATGGTATCTGTGTGTGTGTGTATGGTCAAGGTATGCAGTGTGTGTACAGGGGATTGTAACGAACGCTTTTATATCCTATACCCGTTCGTCTGTTTCCTCCCGAACTGCCAGAGCATGAGTTATTATAAGCCGCAGTACGAGAATTGAAGTGAACGATTCTTCATACGAAATAACAGCTTCCCAAGTAGATTCTCCCAGTAAAGCAGACAGGTACCCAAACATCAGCCGAAACTAGATGAAGGGTGTAACAGAACTGAATTTTAATGGGTGCCACACTGGCTTTTATGCAAGTTCCCATGCAAGGGGACCCCCCGCGTGGACCTTGTGGGGCATAGGAACACAAATCATACAGCCAATAATAATGCAGGGGAAAACTGTGACACTCCCAGTACAAACATACACCTCTCTGCCTGGAGATAATTGGGTCAGATAATGTAATAACTCAATTATCTACAAGCACAAAGATTACAATTTCCCAAAAACGTGAAATGTACCCTAAAACATACAATATTCCCACAAATGTCATATCCCCAGATCAGTTCAGGGGTTTTCGAATTCTATGGAAGTCTTAGGTGACCGGCCGCAGTAGTGGTTTGGCCGTTCTATTTCGTGAAGTCTGAAAAACAAATAAATGCACAAACTGCTCCCCCTGGCTCATAGTAGCGATTGTTCCCCTAGTTCAGGGGTAGGCAACCTTTAAGCAGCACTGTGCTTAAATAAGATTGTGATGTCCCATAACTTGCCGGTCCTATTTTAAAAAAAATTGAATTGTGTATGTTGCCGTATTCTGCTTGTGCTATATATACAGCAGTTGCTTTGTATCATTGTAGTTGTGCGTATTATATTGTATATGTTCAGGAGCAGTTGGTGGTGTTGTGTATGATACCTATGAATGTGGCCTGTGTATGGGGGCTGCTTGTGGAATTGTTTGTGTGGATGGATTTGTCACATTATGTGTTTGGTAGTGTGTGTATGTGTGGGGCTGTTTGAGGTATTGCATTTGAGAGACTGCATGTGGGGTTGTGTGCATGTATGTGGATTGTTAATGGTGTTGTGTTTGGGCGGACTGTATGTGTGTTTGTGTGTGAGATGTTTGCATTATTTGTATGAGGGGAGGGTTATTCTGCAGCTCTGTGTATATCTAGCAGTGTGGGAGGCTTCCCTGAGTTCCAGTGGGGACCGGGCTAGGCAGGTACAGGTCAAGGACAGGAGCTGCAACAGCAGCTGCGGGCTGCTCTACTACAGTGTTTATTCCCTGTAACGGACCGTTTCGCACCCAAGAGGTTAAAAAACGTTTAGGCGATAATCCCCTTCCAGATAGACAAGCAGCTACTGCAATCACCAATCTCCCGAACTGCAGACTGCACGAATTCACCAAGTCCCGAACAAGAGACACACGAACACTGGATGTAGCCGAACAGGAAAAGCCCTATGAACAGCTTACACTCCTGGCAATCGGCATACAATCAAATTCCCCCCACGAATGAGACAACTCTTCACTTTGAGGGTTAAGCAGGAACTCACTGTCCTGGCACATACAGTCTCTTTTATCCCAATCCACAACCACAGTACAGCCCACAGGGTATTACAGAACAACCAATCAATCCGTACAATACACACAGACACTCCCACACAAAATCCTCCCCTCTGCCTGTGATATGATTACTGAGCACAATGGGTAATATCATTATCACAGGCAGAGGAATACAGTTTTTACACAATATTTATAACTTCTAAAATATACATGTCCCAAACATAAAACATACATTTTCATAATCAGCATGCGAGAAATAATCACATGCTCAAAAATCAGGGCAATCGGTTCAGGGGTTAAAAAGTTATATGGAAGTCCTTTAGGACCGACTGCAAGCACATTTTCATGCCCAAAACAGTTCCATAGATTTGGGCTGTGCGGTCGGTCTATTTCAGGCTGAAAAAATGACTAACTCCCATTCGAACGAGCGTTCGACTCTTCGAACGGGACTTAGTCTCTGCGGCTGCAAAATCACCGTGGGAGAAGGTAAGGCTCAGCGGTGTTCGCGGAACTGTGTAGCCGATTTCAGTTCCATGAATTTGGCTACACATACCGCAGACCGCATGGAATGAACCAAGATGGCCGCCACCACGTGTTCGTTTTTCGAATGGCGGCCACTTCGACTACTTCGGCACTTCGACGGCATTCGAAGTGCCAATTTAAAAGTACAAACCCTTTCTTTGGGAGTTAAAGGGCCAGCAGCAGCACACCAAAAATCCATTATGCCCAAATCTTGTAATTAAAGGGCCACATGAAAGATAAACCTGAGAATATCACGAACATCTCAACCCACTCGCAGACACCAACCCCACTCCGAGCATTGGGTGATCGTGAGGAGCCGACCAATGCCCTTCTTTCACCAAGCAAAGCCGGGAAAGGTGAAATTAAAACACCGGGCCTACCCCACTCCCACGAGAGACGACCTGGAGACTCTCCTAGATAGCATCGGGACGAAATACCGCCCGGAATCGGAGGAGACGGTCACCGCACTACACAGCAGCCCCACTGCAACAATGGGGCGCCGCACACAAAAACAGCACCCGACATCGGCACCAGACCAACCAAACATCGGGGAAATGCTGCAACGACACGCACCCTCCAAAATGGCCGCCACGAGATCCTCCACAGTAGGCCTCCCGCCAGCACCTTCGGAGCGGGCTCACTCACCGGAGCTAAGGCCTGAAGACAAGCGAACCAAATCTCCCCTGGCTGGCACAGAACTGAGCGAGAACACCTTTGCCACGAAACAAGACTTGCAAACTTGGATGCAAGAGATTCAATCCCTGCTGGCCGCGGATATTGGTACTCTCAAAACGGACGCACGAAAAACCGCGGAGAGGGTGAGTGCCATGGAAGGGGACATACAATCATTAACCAGTGAGACATCCAATCTCACCGGAGCCCTGCAATCCCTGCAGACTGCTCACCAAGCATTGGCGACGCAGGTGGCCGCCCAGGAGGACCGCCTGCGCCGCAATCATATTAAGCTCAGGGGAGTCCCAAAAGACATCGCCCAAGAGGAATTACCCCACTTTGTGAGGAGGCTTCTAACCTCCATACTACCACCAGCCACTGCCAGAAAAATCAACCTAGAGGGCATTTTCCGCCTGCCAGCAGGCAACAACACACCAGCCGCGGAGGCTAGGGACGTTATACTAAAATGTGCTACAACACAAGACAAAGCGGCAATTCTGGCAGCAATCAGAGGCAAGACTCCCCTACTGTTCGAAAAATCCAGCCTGTTATTTTTCCAAGACCTCACTCGAGCGACATTACACTGGCGGAGATCAATAAAACACCTAACAAGCCGCCTGAGAACCGCAGGCGTACAGTACAGATGGGGCATGCCGCGAACCCTGCTGATTCCGCACAACGGGACTATTCATAGAGCCACGTCAGAGGCTGACATACTGGCAGTCCTCACACTTTTTGGATTATCGGACGCACCCCAGACAACAGCCCAAACAGGACCATCCGGGATGGGAGATCCAGCTACCACGAGGCCATTTACTCCCCGATCCCCAAGCACAGGCTCGGAAACCTGACACAGCCTACAAGAAGGCCTGGTCAACCTGGCTCAGGCGGACTCTATTGTACTCGCATACTGAACTGTTACTCTTTCTCTATAACTGTTTAGATATTTAGTTATACCTGTTACTACATATGTTATTAACTCGCACACTCCTCCACAATCACCCATCCACGCACCCAGAAATAATCACACACTCCGTGACAAGCACACGAGCCCTCACTAATGCAAACAGGCTCCGGACAAGCTAATTGCATCTACCCCCCCCCCCCCGCAGCCCCCCTAGGTAAGGGGCCCCCACTACCGTGGTAAGAACCGTGGCCCCACAAGGACGCTACAGTGCAACCGACCGGCTCACATAAGTGTCCACAGCTAAAATAGCTCCTCGGGTAGACCACCCTCGACTTCTCACGAAAACTACGAACTAGTGCACTTACACATAGTAGTACCTAGCCTCAACAGAAGCACAACCATGTGACCCTATCCGCGAAGAACAGAAACAGGGGCTACCTCCATCACACGAAGGGTTATACACCCAGACACATTTGTAAGCACTACTGCACACACTCGTTATGCAACATGTTATAAAAAGAAAATATGTGCTGAACTACTTGACTAATACTCGTGTAATGCATACTTTAATCTCTTGTAATTGTCAAACTAATGCATGAAACCGAATAACGCACAAACAAAATAAAGAATTTAAAAAAAAAAAAAAAGGGCCACATCTTCCCGGGCCATAGTCAGAAAGAAAGAGGCGGGCAAGCAGCCCCCTCCAAGGACACGTGGCAAGATCGGTTTTGCCACACTTCTCCTCTTTACCCCCCAGACTAACAGGGTATCTGACCTCCTGCCGGTCAGTGCCCTGGTTAGTCCAGCAACCCACCCACGAAGCACAAACAGCAGTACAGCCCACCCAGAATAAATGGTTACTCCACCTGGATAACGTGGGAACTTGTCCATGTCCAGGTGCCTCACCACGACTGTACGGGAAACTGGTAGGCTGCCTTGGTGGGTTGCTGAGTGGGCAGAGACCAGCGGTACTCTGCCCTGATGCCAGCGCTACTACGGAAGTAGCCTGGTTGGATACCCCGCTCTGTGGCTGGGAAACAGGACCGACCGTCCCTACCCCTTGTGCTGTAAGTGCAGAGACTACGGTCCCATCTGCACAGTTGTGGGGCTTAACATCTCCCCTTGGTGGGTTAGGCTGCCGCTGGGGAGAAGGGGTAACAATCTCCTTTCCCTGAACTGTAGACTGCCGCTGGGAAGAGGGGGTAACAAGCTCCTTTCCCTGGACCATGGACTGCCGCTGGAGAGAGGGGGTAACAAGCTCCTCTCCCTGATACTCTCTCTGCTGGTGGACGGGGGGACTAACTGTCTCCCCTTTCAATATTTTGTCCTGCGGCTGGGGTGCAAGACCAACGGTCTCTGCTTCCTGCAGGACACTCTGCCGCTGGGGAGGAAGGACGGCATTATCAGCTCCCTGGGACACACACTGCCGCTGGTGAGGAAGGACGGCACCTTCCGCTCCCTGGGACACACACTGCCGCTGGGGAGGGAGGACGACCCCTTCAGCTCCCTGGGATACACACTGCCGCTGGGGAGGAAGGACGGCACCTTCAGCTCCCTGGGACACACACTGCCGCTGGGGAGGAAGGACGCACCTTCAGCTCCCTGGGGTACACACTGCCACTGGGGAGGAAGGACGGCACCTTCAGCTCCCTGGGATACCCACTGCCGCTGGGGAGGAAGGACGGCACCTTCAGCTCCCTGGGATACACACTGCCGCTGGGGAGGAAGGACGGCACCTTCAGCTCCCTGGGATACACACTGCCGCTGGGGAGGAAGGGCGACACCTTCAGCTCCCTGGGATACACACTGCCGCTGGGGAGGAAGGACGGCACCTCCAGCTCCCTGTGACGCACACGGCCGCTGGGGAGGAAGGACGGCACCTTCAGCTCCCTGGGATACACACTGCCGCTTGGGAGGAAGGGCGACACCTTCAGCTCCCTGGGGTACACACTGCCGCTGGGGAGGAAGGACGGCACCTTCAGCTCCCTGGGATACACACTGCCGCTTGGGAGGAAGGGTGACACCTTCAGCTCCCTGGGGTACACACTGCCGCTGGGGAGGAAAGACGATACCTTAGACTCCCCGTAACGCACTCTGCCGCTGGGGAGGGCGGACGACACCCCTGGCTCGATCTGCCATGCCCTGCAGGTACTCTGCTGTTAATTTCCTCACGAACTGCACGTATTCCTCCGAAGGGTTGGGTCCGAGGAAAATCAGCCGTGATCTCAGCTCTTTGTCAAACTCCTCCTGCGTGTAGCTGGGCTCCATGCTTGTTCTGTTGAAGTTGCTTCTTTTGTAGATAGGGGCGCTGTACGGGTACTGGCGTTGCCCTCACTTTGTAATCCAAGGAATGATGTTGCCCTGTAGCTGTCCTTCTGGGCTGTGGAAATGATCCCACCGCTGCCACCAATTGTAACGGACCGTTTCGCTCCCAAGAGGTTAAAAACCGTTTAGGCGATAATCCCCTTCCAGATAGACAAGCAGCTACTGCAATCACCAATCTCCCGAACTGCAGACTGCACGAATTCACCAAGTCCCGAACAAGAGACACACGAACACTGGATGTAGCCGAACAGGAAAAGCCCTATGAACAGCTTACACTCCTGGCAATCGGCATACAATCAAATTCCCCCCACGAATGAGACGACACTTCACTTTGAGGGTTAAGCAGGAACTCACTGTCCTGGCACATACAGTCTCTTTTATTCCCAATCCACAACCACAGTACAGCCCACAGGGTATTACAGAACAACCAAACAATCCGTACAATACACACAGACACTCCCACACAAAATCCTCCCCTCTGCCTGTGATATGATTACTGAACACAATGGGTCATCTCATTATCACAGGCAGAGGAATACAGTTTTTACACAATATTTATAACTTCTAAAACATACATTTTCATAATCAGCATGTGAGAAATAATCACATACTCAAAAATCAAGGCAATCGGTTCAGGGGTTAAAAAGTTATATGGAAGTCCTTTAGGACCGACCGCAAGCACATTTTCATGCCCAAAACAGTTCCATAGATTTGAGCTGTGCGGTCGGTCTATTTCAGGCTGAAAAAATGACTAACTCCCATTCGAACGAGCGTTCGAATCTTCGAATGGGACTTAGTCTCTGCGGCTGCAAAATCACCGTAGGAGAAGGTAAGGCTTAGCGGTGTTCGCGGAACTGTGTAGCAATTTCACTTCCATGAATTTGGCTACACATACCGCTGACCGCATGGAATGAACCAAGATGGCCGCTGCCACGTGTTTGTTTTTTGAATGGCGGCCACTTCGACTACTTCGGCACTTCGACGGCATTCAAAGTGCCAATTTAAAAGTACAAACCCTTTCTTTGGGAGTTAAAGGGCCAGCAGCAGCACACCAAAAATCCATTATGCCCAAATCTTGTAATTAAAGGGCCACATCTTCCCGTGCCATAGTCAGAAGGCAAGAGGCGGGCAAGCAGCCCCCTCCAATGACACGTGGCAAGATCGGTTTCACCACATTCCCATTCACAAGTGCTGGGAGGAAGTGATCTCCGATAACTTCCTCTACGTACTGCAATGCATAAATTGAGGATTGTCCTTCACTATCTTTTCATATTAGCAGATATATGAAGTTTCACTGGGACTCCTGATAGGCCAGAGCCTGTTTGGCTCTAGTAGTCTTAAGTGCCATGCAAAGACAAGTCGAGTGCCGTGCATTGCACACGTGCCATAGGTTCCCTACCCCTGCCCTAGTTAGTGGGAACAAAACTACCGAACAGCGCTTTCCTAGCTGTTCGGGAAAAGGAAGCAGGCGTTCGTACAGTATGGACCGGTGTTCGTGAAGTTGAGTGTCTGATTTTAGTTCCAGACACTTGACGACCAAGTCCCACTGCCTCCTTTCGTGCGAACAAGATGGCCGCTGTTTTCTCATACACGTGGCGTTCGACTATATGAACGGTGGCCACACAGGGAGAGTGCTTAAACGACTGTTCTCTTTGAAGTTAATGAGCCAGGGGGGTGGTCGGTGTTCGGTAGTTACAGCTACCGAATGGAACAAAGTAAAATAAACAAAATAACTTGGTGATTTCTTCGCAGGGATATAATGTATTTTATAGGGCTATAATCCCCTCATAGGGGATGGTATCTGTGTGTGTATAGGGGATATAATGTAGTTTAGAAGACTATAATGTGTGTATAGAGGATGGTATCTGTGTTTATGAGTAAGGTATGCAGTATGTGTATAGGGGATATAATGTAGTTCTATTCTACCTCTGTGAACTGGTCTTGGAGGTGGTCTGTGGTAGCTTGGGTTTACTAGCGTAGATTACTGTGCCGTCCACGTACACCTGTACAGTTGAGGCTTTGCAGATGATAGTGTGGGGATATTTATGGGATAATAATAGTAATCAGTTGAGAATTGCCCACTATTTCAATTCTCAGATCCCAAAGATCGTTATCGTGTAAGTGAAATGTATTCCATATAAATAAAAATCACAATTTGTTATAAAAATAGATACAATTTATTGTGACAATTTAAATAATAATAATATGTAACATGCGTGATAATATGCAATACAAATGGCAATACATTTTCCAATGGTTGACAATGATTTATGACGGTCTTCACAGAGAGACGAAAGTGAAACTTACACACACAGAGCTTGCAGCTTAAGGCCATAAAACTTAGCTGACAGTTAGAATAACCCTTTCAATGCTGGTTAGACCTCCTAGGTAATTAAGACCTATTCTCATGTAATTTTAAATAAAATAACATTTCAACCAGCTCATTAGTCATTTCCTGGAACCATCCAATAAGAGTAATCTACCATGTTCTATAAGCAGAATTTTAACTTGCCTAAACAGATATTTTATCTTATTTTAGAGCAAATCAATCACACCTGGATAAATATCACGATATGCTAACATGTGATATGTCACATTAATGTATACAATTATTCCTTTCTATCTGCAGAATAGAATATTATAACTATATATTCTTTAGTAACTAAGATTTATAAATATCGAAATCTGATCGTGATTTATCCAGTCGTATATCATGCTATTAGAAAATTTTAATTAATTTAGATTAATTAAATGAAACCAGTATAATTACCAGTTGAGTAGATATTTTCATCAGATTAGTAGGTAGTCTCAGGAACTGAATGGATGTGTGATTGGTGTGTAAGAAATTCTGAGTGCCCTGGAGTGGATATCTGTTATGGATTTCTCTGCATTGCCCCCGACTGCTCACCTCCTTGCTTCTTTGCTTCCTTTTGCATACCTCTCTCTTCCCTTTGTCTTAACTTCTTAAAGGGAAAATTCACTAGGTGATAGACCAATAGAAAACTGGGGGTGTGGTTACCTTCCGAATAGCAATTTAAGTGTTTGGTCTATAGAGGGCAGTCTCGTCCCACTAAACATTCCTATCCAGGAAAGAGTTAACTTTTCCTGGTGGCTATTTTGACGTAATTTAGCTTATCTTTATGGTTATTTATAATTTAAGTTTTCTGTCAGTTCAAAGAGTTTCTTTGGGCTTTCTTCAGACTATGTGTCTGGCAAATTCTGCTATAATTTCTAATATGACAGTTATAACTAAGTATGACCCCTAAACTTACAATAGGACGTTATACAATATCAAAAGTAAAATTAAATTATTTAATCTTCTCTGTCACAAATGTCTGGGTTTAGAATTGATTATATTACATTAGCATTTAGACAGTCTGTCCATCCCCCGTTCTCATTTCTTATCAATTTGGTTTGTATATACTAAGCATTCCTTTAGCTCTGGCAAAGTGGTTAGTTTTACAGAAGGGATAGAAATCTTGTGTCTCTTGTTAGCTTGAAAATAACAAAATGGAGTCTGCTCTGTTCAGGGTGACTCTGACAATATACATTTTAATTTCTATCATAGCACAAAATGTCTGCCAATATAAATACCCTGACAATAGGCAGATCATTTATGAATACTGTGTATAGTAGGGGGCTGAGTATGAAGCCTTGGGGAACACCACACGTGATTGGAAGAGGGAGGCGCTGTCATATTGCAATCAATCAAGTTTTTACAATAGAATTCAATGGTCCGCAGTGTCAAAGCCTTTTCAAAATCAAGGAAAATAGCTCCAGTTAGGTCTCCTTGTTCCATGCCAATTTGGATGTCATTGCAAATCTTTAAGAGGGCAGTCGTAGTTGACTGATTTGGACGAAAGCCTGATTGATCAGGGGTCAGATAATTTGATTGTTGATAATATTCACATAGTTGCGTGTGGACGCATTTTTCCAAGATTTTTTGTTATATGGGAACAATGATATCGGGCCATAGGTAGATAAAGAATTGTAACCACTTATATGGATAGGCACTGTGACGAACCGCTGGCACTCCGACCAACAGGGCTGCCATCAGAAATTTTGGGGCCCCTGACAAAGCACAAGGTCTGGGCCCCCCTCCCCCGCCCCCTCCCTCCCGGGCCCGCCCACGCCCTACCTAGTCTGCTGACAATGATGCGGGACTGAATGTGGTGTGTATAGTGGAAGTGAATTAGAATGTGTGTAATGGATGTAGTGTTTGTGTGTATTAGATACTGTTTGTGCAGTGAATGCAGAGTGTGTGTTTGTGTAGCGGATGCAGTGTGTATAGTGAACGCAGAGTGTGTTTGAGTAGTGGATGTAGTGTGTGTACAGTGATGTAGTGTGTGTTTGTGTAGTGGATGTAGTGTTTGTATGTACTAGATGAAATGTGTTTAGTGGATGCAGTGTCTGTAGTGGATGTAGTGTGTGTATTAGACGCAGTGTCTGTGTATAGTGAATGCAGAGTGTTTCAATTTGTGGTGGATGTAGTGTGTGTACTGTGAATACAGGATGTTTGTGTAGTGGATGCTGTGTGTACAGTTAATGCAGAGTGTGTGTCAGTATAGTGAATCCAGAGTGTGTGCATAGTTTAGTGAATGCAGAGTGTGTGTTAGTGTGTAATGAATGCAGAGTGTGTGTTAGTGTGTAGTGAATGCAGTGTGTCAGTGTAATGAATGTAGTGTGTGTGTTAGTGCAGTGAATGCAGAGTGTGTGTAAATGTGTAGTGAATGCAGAGTGTGTTAATGTGTAGTGAATGCAGAGTGTGTTAATGTGTAGTGAATGCAGAGTGTGTGTTAATGTGTAGTGAATGCAGAGTGTGTGTTAATGTGTAGTGAATGCAGAGTGTGTGTTAATGTGTAGGGAATGCAGAGTGTGTGTTAATGTGTAGGGAATGCAGAGTGTGTGTTAATGTGTAGGGAATGCAGAGTGTGTGTTAATGTGTAGGGAATGCAGAGTGTGTGTTAATGTGTAGTGAATGCAGAGGGTGTGTTAGTGTGTAGCGGATGCAGAGTGTGTGTTAGTGTAGTGAATGCAGAGTGTTAATGTGTAGTGAATGCAGAGAGTGTTTGAGTAGTGGATGTAGTGTGTGTACAGTGATGTAGTGTGTGTTTGTGTAGTGAATGTAGTGTTTGTATGTACTAGATGAAATGTGTTTAGTGGATGCAGTGTCTGTAGTGGATGTAGTGTGTGTATTAGACACAGTGTCTGTGTATAGTGAATGCAGAGTGTTTCAATTTTTGGTGGATGTAGTGTGTGTACTGTGAATACAGGATGTTTGTGTAGTGGATGCTGTGTGCACAGTTGATGCAGAGTGTATGTTAGTGTAGTGAATGCAGAGTGTGTGCATAGTTTAGTGAATGCAGAGTGTGTGTTAGTGTGTAATAAATGCAGAGTGTGTGTTAGGGTGTAGTGAATGCAGAGTGTGTCATTGTAATGAATGTAGTGTGTGTGTAAATTTGTAGTGAATGCAGAGTGTGTGTTAATGTGTAGTGAATGCAGAGAGTGTGTTAATGTGTAGTGAATGCAGAGAGTGTGTTAATGCGTAGTGAATGCAGAGAGTGTGTTAGTGTAGTGAATGCAGAAAGTGTGTTAGTGTAGTGAATGCAGAGAGTGTGTTAATGTGTAGTGAATACAGAGAGTGTGTTAGTGTGTAGCGGATGCAGAGTGTTAATGTGTAGTGAATGCAGAGAGTGTGTTAGTGTGTAGCGGATGCAGAGTGTGTGTTAGTGTAGTGAATGCAGAGTGTGTTAATGTGTAGCGAATGCAGAGAGTGTGTTAGTGTAGTGAATGCAGAAAGTGTGTTAGTGTAGTGAATGCAGAGAGTGTGTTAATGTGTAGTGAATGCAGAGAGTGTGTTAGTGTGTAGCGGATGCAGAGTTTGTGTTAGTGTAGTGAATGCAGAGAGTGTGTTAGTGTGTAGCGGATGCAGAGTGTGTGTTAGTGTAGTGAATGCAGAGTGTTAATGTGTAGTGAATGCAGAGAGTGTGTTAGTGTGTAGCGGATGCAGAGTGTGTGTTAGTGTAGTGAATACAGAGTGTGTTAATGTGTAGCGAATGCAGAGTGTGTGTCAGTATAGTGGATGCAGTGAGTGTGTTAGTGTGTAGTGTATGCAGAGTGCATGTTGTATTAGTGAATGCAGTGTGTGTATTGTATTAGTGTATGCAGTGTGTTTGTTGTGTTAGTGTATGCAGTATGTATGTTGTGTTAGTGTATGCAGTATGTATGTTGTGTTAGTGTATGCAGTGTGTGTGTTAGTGTATGCAGTGTGTGTTGTATTAGTGTATGCAGTGTGTGTTGTGTCAGTGTATGCAGAGTGTGTTAGGTCAGTGTATGCAGAGTGTGTTGTGTTGGTGTATGCAGAGTGTGTTGGTGTATGCATAGTGTGTTGGTGTATGCATAGTGTGTTGTGTTGGTGTATGCATAGTGTTTTGTGTCAGTGTATGCAGAGTGTGTGTTGTGTTAGTGCATGCAGTGTGTGTTGTGTTAGTCTATGCAGAATGTGTTGTGTCAGTGTATGCAGAGTGTGTGTGTTGTGTTAGTGTATGTAGTGTGTGTGTGTTGTGTTATTGTATATAGTGTGTGTGTGTGTGTTGTGTCAGTGTATGCAGTGTGTGTGCTGTGTCAGTGTATGTAGTGTGTGTGTGTGTGTTGTGTCAGTGTATGCAGTGTGTGTGTGTGTTGTGTCAGTGTATGCAATGTGTGTGTGTGTGTGTGTTGTGTCAATGTATGCAATGGGTGTGTGTTGTGTCAGTGTATGTAGTGTGTGTGTGCTGTGTCAGTGTATGTAGTGTGTGTGTGTGTGTTGTGTCAGTGTATGCAGTGTGTGTGCTGTGTCAGTGTATGTAGTGTGTGTGTGTGTGTTGTCAGTGTATGCAGTGTGTGTGTGTGTGTTGTGTCAGTGTATGCAGTGTGTGTGTGTGTGTGTGTGTTGTGTCAGTGTATGCAGTGTGTGTGTGTGTGTGTGTTGTGTCAGTGTATGCAGTGTGTGTGTGTTGTGTCTGTATGCAGTGTGTGTGTGTGTTGTGTCAGTGTATGCAGTGTGTGTTGTGTCAGTGTATGCATGTGTGTGTTGTGTCAGTGTATGCAGTGTGTGTGTGTGTGTGTGTTGTGTCAGTGTATGCAGTGTGTGTGTGTTGTCAGTGTATGCAGTATGTGTGTGTGTTGTGTCAGTGTGTGTGTGTGTGTTGTGTCAGTGTATGCAGTGTGTGTGTGTGTGTGTTGTGTCAGTGTATGCAGTGTGTGTGTGTGTGTGTTGTGTCAGTGTATGCAGTGTGTGTGTTGTGTCAGTGTATGCAGTGTGTGTGTGTGTGTGTGTGTGTTGTGTCAGTGTATGCAGTGTGTGTGTGTGTGTGTTGTGTCAGTGTATGCAGTGTGTGTGTGTGTGTGTTGTGTCAGTGTATGCAGTGTGTGTGTGTGTGTTGTGTCAGTGTATGCAGTGTGTGTGTGTGTGTGTTGTGTCAGTGTATGCAGTGTGTGTGTGTGTGTGTGTGTGTTGTGTCAGTGTATGCAGTGTGTGTGTGTAAATGTGCTGGGGTGTGGGGGAGGGGGGGGGGGCATTTTAACATAATAAAAAAAAAAAAAATTAAATTGTTTCTCCCCCCTCCCTGCTTACCTGTGTCTAGGGAGGGGGGAGATTCCATCCCTGGTGGTCCGGTGGCATGGTGGGGCCCCCCGGCTTCCCAGTTACCGCAGAGGGGGCCCAGGCAGCACACAGCCTCCTCTCTCCTCCAATAACTCTCGCGAGACCCGCGGAGCGTTGCCATGGCAACCGGGTCTCGCGAGAGTTATTAGCAGAAACGAGAAGAAGAGAAGCTGTGTGCTGCCTGGGCCCCCTCTGCGGTAACTGGGAAGCCGGGGGCCCGGGGCTGCACACAGTGGCGTACACACAACCCATGGGGCCCCGGTGCGAAAACTGATCCGGGGCCCCTCCCTCCCCCCACGTGAGCGCTTACTCTGCGCAGGCTGGGGCCGCAACACATGGCGGCGGGCACCTGGTCGCAGGGCTGCAACCCTTGCGACCGCGGTATGTATGCCAGTGCATGCATAAACACATACACTTAAAGGACCACTACAGACACCCAGATCACATCAGCTCAATGAAGTGGTCTGGGTGCCAGGTCTCTCTAGTTTTAACCCTGCAGCTGAAAACATAGCAGTTTCAGAGAAACTGCTATGTTTCACTGAGGGTTAATCCAGCCTCTAGTGGCTGTCTCATTGACAGCCGCTAGAGGATTTTCTGCGATTCTCACTGTGAAAATCACAGTGAGAAGACGCTGAGCGTCCATAGGAAAGCATTGAGTAATGCTTTCCTATGGGCGGTTTGAATGCGCGCGTGGCTCTTGCCACGCATGTGCATTCGGAGCTGAGAGGCGGATGGGGACGGAGAGATCCCCAGCGTTAAGGGAGTCCGGCGCTGGAGAAAGGTAAGTGCTTAAGACACACACACACACTCTCATGAACAGACGCACACATTTACTGACAGACACACACTCAGTGACAGACGCACACAAACATACTCAGTAACAGACACACACACTCTAACACTAACACACACACTCACTAACACACACACTCTAACACTAACACACACACTCACTAACACACACACTCACTCACACACACACTCACTCACACACTCACTCACTAACACTAACACACTCACTAACACACACACTCACTAACACTAACACACACGCTCACTCACTAACACACACACTCACTCACTAACGCTAACACACTCACTAACACACACACTCACTAACACACACACTCACTAACACTAACAAACTCACTAACACACACACTCACTAACACTAACACACACACTCACTAACACTAACACACTCACTAACACACACACTCACTAACACACTCACTAACACACACACTCACTAACACTAACAAACTCACTAACACACACACTCACTAACACACTCACTGACACACACACTCACTAACACTAACACACTCACTAACACACACACTCACTAACACTAACACACTCACTAACACACACACTCACTAACACTAACACACTCACTAACATACACACTCAAACGTTTTTTTTTTTTTTTTTTTATCCCCCCCAGCCTCCTTACCTGTGGGAGAGCTGGGGGGATTCCCTGGGGTCCAGCAGTGTCACCCGGCTGGCTGGCGGGCGCGCGAGGGAGCACTGTCCCCTGGGTGCTCCCTCTTCAGCTCCCTCGCGCGCCGCGTACTGATGCCGGAGCCGGAAGATGACGCCATCTTCCGGCTCCGGTTTCAGTGCGGTGCGCGAGGGAGCTGAAGAGGGAGCACCCAGGGGACAGTGCTCCCTCGCGCGCCCGCCAGCCAGCCGGGTGACAGCAGGGCCAGCCTCGGGGGGCCCGGAGGTGGCCGGCTCCTGGGCCCCCCAGCAGAAGAGGCTGGCCCAGTGACCTACATACCTGGGTCGCAGGGCGGCCGGGCCCCCTGGTGGGCCGGGCCCGGTCGCAGCCGCGACCCCTGCGACCCTGGTATGTACGCCACTGGCTGCACACATAGATAGCGATATTCGCTATCTATGTGTGCAGAGAGGGAAAGTGGGGCCCAGGACTGCCAGAGCAGTCCGGGCCCCCCAGGGCCGCCGGGCCCGTGACAACTGTCACGGTTGTCACCCCCTGATGGCGGCCCTGCCGACCAAGTACCTCCGCCAATCGATGCTCCTAGCGCTTGCTGAGGACTCTGAGCACTCTAACCGACACCATCAGCACTGCGGACCCCACTTCCAGTGAGGTAGCTGCGCTGGGGTCTCGCCGTCTCTCACCCACCCTGGATCCACGACCAGGATCCAGCTCCCAGTGGGTGAACCTCTCCTAAATCCAGAGAGCGTAGCAGGAACAAATCAAGCTCTTACAAGAGCTTACTCTGGGGAGTAAGTGATTATAGCAATCCCCAGAGTGTAGGTATCCCTTCCCCCAAGCATGAGCCAAGGCTTCAAGAAAGGTGCAATTAGGTCTTTCGTTACACGAATAGGCTCCATTGCCTAGCTATCTGGGGTAGCACTACTCACGTACTGAAAGTCCTGAACACCCCGGCAGAAATACCCAAATAAACCTTTCTGCAGGGTAAAATACAGCTATCAGCACAGGAGCCATAGTCGGAAGGCAGGAGGCTAGCCAGTTGTCCCCTCCAGGCACAAGTGGCGAAGGGCACTTCATCACAGGCACTACTCTCGCAGCCTTCCAAAGTTTGGGTATGTATCCCGACACCAGGGATTCATTAATAAGGGTAGTGACAGGTTTAGCAATTGCTGGTGCACTGAGCCTCAGCAACATTGCTGGGATTTGATCTGGTCCACACTGGTTTTTCATTTTTAGATTATTTAGGTGTTTATGAACGACACGAACAGGGACAGGTCTAAAATTGAATTTCTCCACATGAGATCTTTGGAAATTTAGTGGGGCCTCATCCGCATTTGTAATTTCAGACTGTTTGTCATTCGTTAGCCTGGCTATCAGGGTGGTAATTATTAAATGCATTAGGCACATCTAGGGGCCGTTGCAGAGTTTTGGTTGTATATTTCACAGTGGGGGTTTGGAGTGGATTTTGGGGGTTTGTATGTTACTGTGATTTTCTAAACGTTTCTTGGGTTTATTATGTTATTGTTCAAATTTTCATTAAAAGTTTGGGCTTTTGCCATTTGTGTTTTTTTGTGTGCCTTACGCCATTGTCTGTAAGTGCAGTTATCGTTCATGGAGCCAGTACGCTTGAACTTTGATCACAGTGAGTCTCTACACTGGTGCATTTGAATGAGATCAACTGTGTCCCTTTAACTCACACTCTAAGCAGTGGGGCAAGCAAACTCCAAACTCGCAAGAGCTCGGACTGAAAACATTTAATTACACAGTCCAGATCTGGGATTAAATCACTATCTAGCTCCTCTAGCCCCCTTACAAGCCTAAATATAGTAAAATCTTATATTTGTTCCAGTCTGCTGGTGCTGGCTCTGCCCCTAATCTGCCTCCTTGGCCGACATCATCAGAAGTGATGATTTCATCCAATCATAATCCCAAAGCATTGGATTGGCTGAGATTCTGATGATCTCAGCCAAAGAGGTTGGCCAGGGGGAGGAGCAAAATGCCACCTTGGGCAATCAGCATCTCATAGAGATGCATTGTGTCAGGAATAGCTAATGCCCAACACGAAGAACTTTAGTAAAAAATAAAGAAAACCCTAAGACGTAATACCGGGCCTTAGAATGGCCGGATTTATGTTAAAAAGGAAAAACCACAAGACAGGCTGTGGACAAGAACACTGAAATCATGGAAACACTGAACAAGCCAAGGTTCGAGGAATATAGAGGTCAGGATAGTCAGAAGGAAAGCCAAAGGTCAAGGAATACAGAGATCGGATAGTCAGAAGGAAAGCCAAGGTCAAAATACACAAGAAATCAATACCAGAAACGCGCTCTCGGATAACCAGAATGGAAACCACGACAGGGCACAAAGAAATGGATAAAAAGGTATATATAGCCTAAGGTGCTCCCTGATTGGCTACAGGAAAACATGTGATAGTGAACGTGTGTGTGTTCCATCACCCACACGTTCCAAATGGAATGGCACTCTAAGGGTTAATCACAAACCCTTAAAAGGATCTAATCTGCAGCCGCCGGCATCTCTAATGATTGCAGACCCGGCCGTTGATTGAGGGGGAGGAGTTCTTGTTAGAGGTTTGAGGTGAGTGATGGGCGGCATTCCCATTACCACGTGGGAATGCCACCAGAACGAGATGCGCCTTCCGAGTCCCAGTCCACGCCCGGGCAAGAGCGGACCCGGCGGGTGCCTGCAAGTCAGGTAAGTGTTCGGCGGCATGACACATTGAATCAATGCATCTCTATGAGGAAAGTTCAGTGTCTGCATGGAGAGGGTGGAGACACTGAATGTCCATCACACTGTGCAGCACTGCCCCAGGAAGGATCTCTAACAGCCATCTGAGGAGCGGCCAGTAAAGGTATCACTAGGCTGTAATGTAAACACTGCATTTTCTCTGAAAAGACAGCTTTTACAGCAAAAAGCCTGAAGGTAATGATTCTACTCACCAGAACAAATTCAATAAGCTGTAGGTGTTCTGGTGACTATAGTGTCCCTTTAATCTGTGCCAACGGAGGTTCTCGATATTATTTATAAGGGATTTTAGGTTCTACATTTCTTGAAAGACCTGGTGATTATAACCTTTGGAGAGAATGTACTGTGTTCTTTATTTTGCGAACACAGTACATTGGGCAGTGGTCTCTGAAACTGTTAGGGAGAATGCCCACCTACTGAATTCTATCAGGACTAGGGCAGAGAATCCAATCCAACAAAGTACGGTTATGGCTTTCCAGTTGGGGAGGTAATTAATTTAGTTATTTGTAAAATCTTAAACAATGGACAGGGTTTATTATTGTTAGGATTCAGCCAATCAGTATTAACATCTCCAAAAACCAACAGTTCACTTTTTTGGTTTTGAGCTATAGTTTCACTATGGAGCTGGGTTATGTCAGAAAGGGAGTGCACCGGAGAGCTAGGTGGGTGGTAGATTCCAACAACAGTGATTGGTTTACTAAACGGGATCTTGATTGTACCAGAAAGGAAATAAAAGGTGGCAGGGGATCCATAGTTTTGTAAGAGGGTGAATTTTATAGTATTATAAAAGTATGGCCAGCATTAGGTTTTTCAGCAATTTGAGCTATAGTAGCTCTTCTGTGTGATCAGCCAAGACATGCAAGTCTTTGTTCCCCAAGTGCATCAACGAGCTTTGGGCGTACATGAACCGGACCCTGGTTCTCCGGTTGTCCTTCAATGCATCACTTTTGGTAGGTACTAACCACTGATTACCAGACTTGCCATATGGAGATGCTCTGACCCAGTTGTCTAATCTTCACTATTTGGCCTCAATGTATTTACGATACAGTATTCATAATTAAAAAACCTTTCACCATGGCTTCTTCGTTTAAACTGTGGATCTTGGTTTTCAGCTGACTGTGTGGGTTTTACAAACACAGAAATCTTGGTGTTATGTTGCTATCAATGTGAATATTAGATCTGTAAAATTGTCGTACCATGCTAATTCACAGTAAACCTATTTAAATCACATTAGACATTCAGTGCATACAGTGTTAGGAAACGCATGCTCTGCAGTGATGTATAGGAGTGCTGTGTATGCCTTCAGCAGCGTGGCTTTTAATATGATTAACTGGGACTAAGCGACACAGCAACTTTTATTTTCTGTTTTACAGAAAGACTCAAACAGCATCCATTGAGAGACATCACAAACGAAGCCGTGTGTAGATTAACCCTCCGTCTTGTGATAAATCACCCAAAGGAATCTCACCAAGGAGAGTTCGGCCAGTAGGGGGCGATGGAGAGTGCAGTATTATTCCTCAGTAAGAATGGCACAGAATATATTCTAAAGCTTTCTCCAATGTGCAATGGTCACTACAGATATTTATACAAAACCAGAGAGCAAGGCTGACTGTCAGCACCCACTGAGTGATTGTATTAATAATAGTGTAAGGCTGACTGTCAGCGCTCACTGAGTGATTGTATTAATAATAGTGTAAGGCTGACAGTCAGCGCTCACTGAGTGATTGTATTAATAATAGTGTAAGGCTGACTGTCAGCGCTCACTGAGTGATTGTATTAATAATAGTGTAAGGCTGACTGTCAGCGCTCACTGAGTGATTGTATTAATAATAGTGTAAGGCTGACAGTCAGCGCTCACTGAGTGATTGTATTAATAATAGTGTAAGGCTGACTGTCAGCGCTCACTGAGTGATTGTATTAATAATAGTGTAAGGCTGACAGTCAGCGCTCACTGAGTGATTGTATTAATAATAGTGTAAGGCTGACAGTCAGCGCTCACTGAGTGATTGTATTAATAATAGTGTAAGGCTGACTGTCAGCGCTCACTGAGTGATTGTATTAATAATAGTGTAAGGCTGACAGTCAGCGCTCACTGAGTGATTGTATTAATAATAGTGTAAGGCTGACTGTCAGCGCTCACTGAGTGATTGTATTAATAATAGTGTAAGGCTGACAGTCAGCGCTCACTGAGTGATTGTATTAATAATAGTGTAAGGCTGACAGTCAGCGCTCACTGAGTGATTGTATTAATAATAGTGTAAGGCTGACTGTCAGCGCTCACTGAGTGATTGTATTAATAATAGTGTAAGGCTGACAGTCAGCGCTCACTGAGTGATTGTATTAATAATAGTGTAAGGCTGACAGTCAGCGCTCACTGAGTGATTGTATTAATAATAGTGTAAGGCTGACTGTCAGCACCCACTGAGTGATTGTATTAATAATAGTGTAAGGCTGACTGTCAGCGCTCACTGAGTGATTGTATTAATAATAGTGTAAGGCTGACAGTCAGCGCTCACTGAGTGATTGTATTAATAATAGTGTAAGGCTGACTGTCAGCGCTCACTGAGTGATTGTATTAATAATAGTGTAAGGCTGACTGTCAGCGCTCACTGAGTGATTGTATTAATAATAGTGTAAGGCTGACTGTCAGCGCTCACTGAGTGATTGTATTAATAATAGTGTAAGGCTGACTGTCAGCGCTCACTGAGTGATTGTATTAATAATAGTGTAAGGCTGACTGTCAGCGCTCACTGAGTGATTGTATTAATAATAGTGTAAGGCTGACTGTCAGCGCTCACTGAGTGATTGTATTAATAATAGTGTAAGGCTGACTGTCAGCGCTCACTGAGTGATTGTATTAATAATAGTGTAAGGCTGACTGTCAGCGCTCACTGAGTGATTGTATTAATAATAGTGTAAGGCTGACTGTCAGCGCTCACTGAGTGATTGTATTAATAACAGTGTAAGGCTGACAGTCAGCGCTCACTGAGTGATTGTATTAATAATAGTGTAAGGCTGACTGTCAGCGCTCACTGAGTGATTGTATTAATAACAGTGTAAGGCTGACAGTCAGCGCTCACTGAGTGATTGTATTAATAATAGTGTAAGGCTGACTGTCAGCGCTCACTGAGTGACTGTATTAATAATAGTGTAAGGCTGACAGTCAGCGCTCACTGAGTGATTGTATTAATAATAGTGTAAGGCTGACTGTCAGCGCTCACTGAGTGATTGTATTAATAATAGTGTAAGGCTGACAGTCAGCGATCACTGAGTGATTGTATTAATAATAGTGTAAGGCTGACAGTCAGCACTCACTGAGTGATTGTATTAATAATAGTGTAAGGCTGACTGTCAGCGCTCACTGAGTGATTGTATTAATAATAGTGTAAGGCTGACAGTCAGCGCTCACTGAGTGATTGTATTAATAATAGTGTAAGGCTGACAGTCAGCACTCACTGAGTGATTGTATTAATAATAGTGTAAGGCTGACTGTCAGCGCTCACTGAGTGATTGTATTAATAACAGTGTAAGGCTGACAGTCAGCGCTCACTGAGTGATTGTATTAATAATAGTGTAAGGCTGACAGTCAGCACTCACTGAGTGATTGTATTAATAATAGTGTAAGGCTGACAGTCAGCGCTCACTGAGTGATTGTATTAATAATAGTGTAAGGCTGACAGTCAGCGCTCACTGAGTGATTGTATTAATAATAGTGTAAGGCTGACAGTCAGCGCTCACTGAGTGATTGTATTAATAATAGTGTAAGGCTGACTGTCAGCGCTCACTGAGTGATTGTATTAATAATAGTGTAAGGCTGACTGTCAGCGCTCACTGAGTGATTGTATTAATAATAGTGTAAGGCTGACTGTCAGCGCTCACTGAGTGATTGTATTAATAATAGTGTAAGGCTGACTGTCAGCGCTCACTGAGTGATTGTATTAATAATAGTGTAAGGCTGACTGTCAGCGCTCACTGAGTGATTGTATTAATAATAGTGTAAGGCTGACTGTCAGCGCTCACTGAGTGATTGTATTAATAACAGTGTAAGGCTGACAGTCAGCGCTCACTGAGTGATTGTATTAATAATAGTGTAAGGCTGACTGTCAGCGCTCACTGAGTGACTGTATTAATAATAGTGTAAGGCTGACAGTCAGCGCTCACTGAGTGATTGTATTAATAATAGTGTAAGGCTGACTGTCAGCGCTCACTGAGTGATTGTATTAATAATAGTGTAAGGCTGACAGTCAGCGATCACTGAGTGATTGTATTAATAATAGTGTAAGGCTGACAGTCAGCACTCACTGAGTGCTTGTATTAATAATAGTGTAAGGCTGACTGTCAGCGCTCACTGAGTGATTGTATTAATAATAGTGTAAGGCTGACAGTCAGCGCTCACTGAGTGATTGTATTAATAATAGTGTAAGGCTGACAGTCAGCACTCACTGAGTGATTGTATTAATAATAGTGTAAGGCTGACTGTCAGCGCTCACTGAGTGATTGTATTAATAACAGTGTAAGGCTGACAGTCAGCGCTCACTGAGTGATTGTATTAATAATAGTGTAAGGCTGACAGTCAGCACTCACTGAGTGATTGTATTAATAATAGTGTAAGGCTGACAGTCAGCGCTCACTGAGTGATTGTATTAATAATAGTGTAAGGCTGACAGTCAGCGCTCACTGAGTGATTGTATTAATAATAGTGTAAGGCTGACAGTCAGCGCTCACTGAGTGATTGTATTAATAAAAGTAAGGCTGACTGTCAGCGCTCACTGAGTGATTGTATTACTAATAGTGTAAGGCTGACTGTCAGCGCTCACTGAGTGATTGTATTAATAATAGTGTAAGGCTGACTGTCAGCGCTCACTGAGTGATTGTATTACTAATAGTGTAAGGCTGACTGTCAGCGCTCACTGAGTGATTGTATTAATAATAGTGTAAGGCTGACAGTCAGCGCTCACTGAGTGATTGCATTAATAATAGTGTAAGGCTGACAGTCATCTTTGAGTAAATATGACTTTGACATACTGTGAATTCTGTGTTACAGGTATATTGGTCCTTGGAAGAGCAGCTGTCATTCCAAACGAGTGCAAAATCACAGAAGTGCTAAATGACAAGCTGCAGTATGAAAAGAGGTTAATGTACATGGCAAGTGTCATCTGGTAGACAGTGTAATAAACACTCAAAGAGTAGAAAGTTCCATAACAGATTCATGTTAAGGAATAGAGAACAGGAGATAAACCCTATGTCCTAGAAGATGCACACACGCATAGACAGTGACAGGCACAGAGTGGCACACACTGATACATGCACACACATACACTGACACAGAGTTACACACACACACTGATACATGCACACACATACACTGACACAGAGTGACACACTGATACATGCACACACATACACTGACACAGAGTTACACACACACACTGATACATGCACACACATACAATGACACAGAGTGACACACTGATACATGCACACACATACACTGACACATAGTGACACACTGATACATGCACACACATACACTGACACAGAGTGACACACTGATACATGCACACACATACACTGACACAGAGTGACACACTGATACATGCACACAAATACATAGACAGACACAATGATACACACACTAATACATGCACGAACATACACTGCCACAGAGTGACACACACACACACACACACACACACACACACACTGATACATGCACACACATACCCTGACACAGAGTGAAACACACACACTGATACATGCACACACATAACCTGACACAGAGTACCACACTGAGATATGCACACAAATACACATACAGACACAATGATACACACACTAATATATGCACAAACATACACTGACACAGAGTGACACACACACTGATACATGCACACACATACTCTGACACAGAGTGAAACACACACACTAATACATGCACACACATACACTGACACAGATTGACACACTGAGATATGCACACAAATACAAATACAGACACAATCATACACACACTAATACATGCACACACATACCCTGACACAGAGTGACACACACACACACACACACACACTGATACATGCACACACATACACTGACACAGACTGACACACACACACACACACACACACACACTAATACATGCACACACATACCCTGACACAGAGTGAAACACACACACTGATACATGCACACACATACACTGACACAGAGTAACACACTGAGATATGCACACACATATACATACAGACACAATGATACACACACTGATACATGCACACACATACCCTGACACAGAGTGAAACACACACGATACATGCACACACATACACTGACACACTAAGATATGCACACAAATACAGACAGACACAGTGATACACACACTGATATATGCACACACATACACAGACAGACACAATGATCCACACACACTGATATATGCACTCACATACACTGACACAGAAAGACACACACACACACACACATACACAGATACATGCACACACATATCCCTACAGACACAGTGATACACACACTGAAACATGCACACACATTCCCCATACAGACACACATATACAAACACTGATATATGCAAACACATACACTGACACAGAATGACACACACACACACACACACACTGAGATATGCACACACATACACGGACAGACAGTGATACATACATTGATACATGCACACATACACTTATCAACACAGAGTGACACATACAATGATGTATGCACAGACATTTTACACTGACAGACACAGAGTGACACACAGTGATACATGCACACACATACACTGACACAGAGTGACACACACACACAGATATGCACTCAAATACTCAGACACAGCGATACACAAACTGATATATGCACACACAAACACACACTGACAAACTGAGAGTGACAAACGTAATGATACATGCACACACAGGCACAACATCTCATTGTGTTCAGCGCCTGGACATATGCTGATACTCCTACTCGCATATTTTCTTTTGCGAGTATGCTTTCCAGCACAGTTGAGTATACAGAGACAGGACAGGCCCAGGACATTTCACTGCCTGAATACAAGAAAGAAAAAAGAAATGACGTAACCCCTACTCATCCCCCAAATGCTTCCACACACGTCTCACATTATTCTTATCCACTAATCACACACATACGTAGCTAGCCAACCACACCACAAACACATTACTTAGCATCGCGCTGGGACAGACACACACTGGCTCAGACAATCATACATACATATAGACACATACTAAAACACATGCAAACAAGCACTCAAGCTTTATCTAAATGTTTATGTAACCTCTCCTCTCCAAGGGTGTGGAGTAAAAATCCTGGAATCAACTGAAAAACATTCCCTAAATGCAAACTTAAATGGTACGAATGGTGTCTGCATGATCCTTGGGTATGGGAGCAATGCCACTGAATCTTGTACGTACGCATTTGGTAGCGAAGGGTAGTGACAGTGAAGACTTCAATCATAACCTATGATTAAGGACGTTGTAGCATAAAACATGTGAGTCATTTAGATTTTCCTGACTCATCCATGGTCCAATGGCGTATTTTTAAAAGATATATACCGTATGTTTATCAGAGTTGGTTTGGTAGTGCTCTTCCTCTTGATGCCGCTCTCTGTAATAGCTGTTTAATTCACATTTTAAAACATGGGGTACCAACGTCATCAGCGTGAGCTGGACATGATACTTAGCTACCTGGCTACCTAGGCCTTGGGCATCTGATAAGCAGGAGTAGTATAATACAAATATTCCATTAGAATAGATTCTCTATTTGTCATCCTTTGCATGTTTTCATTCTCTAGGTATTAAATAATGGGAATTAATTGTCACTTGTGTCATAGTTCACATATGGCTCTGATATCTGATAACCGCTGTCTCTTTTCTTTTGTCAGAGTGATTACTTTCCATTAGATTACAAGTTCCTGGTGAAACATGAAGAGGTGCTACGCTGCCAAAACATCACAAACCTGGTAATCCTCTCTGGCCTGGGTTTTGGGGAACACACTGGGCGAGATGTCTGAAAGTGCCGCTGGGTGAAAAGTAGTTCAGATTGGGAAACCGGACACCAAAAGCAGGGCAACTGGCCAGGAATAGCTTGTTTCCATGGCGATTGCTATATACTAGAACAACGTGGACTACATCTCCCCTGATGCTTTGCAACATAACGGGTGTAAGAGCATTGTGGGAGATGTAGTGCGTAACATCTGGAGTGCTAAAGGGTGCCTACGTCTGTGCTAGAATAATGTAAGATCTATGCACACAGGTTGGTTGGCAGGGCCTGCATTTACTGCTCGTGCAGCTAAACAAACAAACCACGATTTCTTGCCGAGTAGTTCCATTCATGTGTTTTCATGAATGGAATGATTTGTGTCTGCTGGACTACACTTCCCATAAACCCCTACTGTCTCTGTTGGAAAAATCTCAGCCTCTTCCTTGTACTAAAGAGGCAGCAGGTTTGCAGCAGTAGAGAGATATTTTCCATCTTTATTTTGTCTTTAACGCATTATTTCCATTGTATGACCTGCATGTAAGCTCAGGCTTCTGTCCTCACAAAGATCTGTCTTAGAAACACTTGCCAGCAGCATTTAATCAGAAATAACGTGTAAAATGTCTGAAACTCCTCTCTCCTTGCAGAGAAACCAAGGGATTCCCGTTAAGGAGTTACGTTACCTGTGGGGTATTGTTAACGAGCGTATCCTGTTTAAAATGAAGTCGGCACTGCCTGGAAGACATCCCTCGCTGCAGTACGTCACTGACCTTGCAGCCATATTTAAAGAGTTGCTGAAAATTCGGCAGGTACAGACAAAGGATTAGACGCATTAACACTAGTAGGACACGTGGCAGGAAGTACAGTGAGTCTGATTTTAAGCCGCTTACAAGTTAAACAAAACCTCTCCAAAATCCTGGCAATAATCATTGCATTGAGAACGGCTGATGTGGGGATAATCTCAGTTTTGGTTTTGGCAACACTGTTGCAGTAATCAGGTTTTCCCTAAACCTTTGTCTCTGTACTTTTAGCAGGTGAGTAATGAAATTATTCTTGGGATTCTCACGAGGTTGAAAGTACCAAATGATGTTGCCGACAGGAAGCCAGTCCGTCCCAAGGCCTTGCTTGATAACTGCTTCAAAGTCTTACATGAGCTGCACCGCGAGGATTGTAGCCTTTCTAATCCCAGGTCAGATTTCCTCAACGACACTTCGCACCAATGTATAGACATGTTTGACTGAGAGGAGAAAACCAGAAGCATTCTGAGTCTCTGGACTGAATCGTGTTTGTCTGTTTTGTATGGATGTAAGTTTATTATTATATTTTGCAAATGTCACCCTCCCATCCTTAGTCCAACCAAGATGTTTACCATTATCAATGGACAGAAGAGCAATAAGGAATTAGCAGCAGTTGGGATAATTCGGTATTGTATAATGTTATAAGCCCCAAGCAGGGCCATGCTCATGAGACGTTCACAGTCTGTGTTGCTTCCTGGTGGCTCATTTTCCAAACTAATAAAATCTTTGTTGGTAAAGACAAGAATCATGTTAAAAAGACGTGGTGGTGTGTGGCATATTTGAATACATTGCTTCACGTAGCCACCACATCAAGTTATAGGGAAAATTCAAACATTTGTTATAGCATACTTCACAGGAAATATATGTGTATTTAACAATATTATTATGGTTGGATTTTATGTGCCAACAATATTATAAAAATGGGAAATGTGACCATAAATGAGGCAATTCATTTTACAAAAACAATGGGTCGATGAGGACACTGCTCAGATAATACTACTTATATCCCTGGAATCCCCAACATTATAATCAGTAACAAGGCTTTAAATATATAACTGGTTGGTAAAAATATATCCACATAAACTCGAAATCCAACTGCAGCTCTGACAATTGGTTATATGTAAATAAAGAATTAAAAAAATCTACATGAAGTGTGCCGATTGGCACCCACCCTATATTCATACAATATCTAACATCCATCTCTTATACCATTCACATACAGTGCAAGTTACCCACAACACAATCACACCCAGCACACACACAGTGTACACAGAGCACCGATCACACACTGTATACACTGTACGTAAAGCACCCATCACACACAGCGCACTCTGTACACAGAGCACCCATCACACACTGCACACACTGTACGTAAAGCACCCATCGCACACACTGTACACGAACACCCATCACACACAGCACACACTGTACACAGAGCACCCAGCACACACTGTACACGCTGTACACAGAGCACCCATCACACACAGCACACACTGTACACAGAGCACCCATCACACACTGCACACACTGTACGTAAAGCACCCATCGCACACACTGTACACAAACACCCATCACACACAGCACACACTGTACACAGAGCACCCAGCACACACAGCACACACTGTACACAGAGCACCCATCACACACAGCACACACTGTACACAGAGCACCCAGCACACACAGCACACACTGTACACAGAGCACCCATCACACACAGCACACACTGTACACAGAGCACCCATCACACACTGCACACACTGTACACAGAGCACCCATCACACACAGCACACACTGTACACAGAGCACCCATCACACACTGCACACACTGTATACAGAGCACCAATCACACACAGCACACACTGCACACACTGCACACACTGTACAAAGAGCACCCATCACACACAGCACACACTGTATAAAGAGCACCCATCACACACTGCACACACTGTACACAGAGCACCCATCACACACAGCACACACTGTACACAGAGCACCCATCACACACAGCACACACTGTACACAGAGCACCCATCACACACTGCACACACTGTATACAGAGCACCCATCACACACTGCACACACTGTACACAGAGCACCCATCACACACAGCACACACTGTACACAGAGCACCCATCACACACAGCACACACTGTACACAGAGCACCCATCACACACTGCACACACTGTATACAGAGCACCCATCACACACAGCCCACACTGTACACAGAGCACCGATCACACACAGCACACACTGTATACAGAGCACACACTGCACACACTGTATACAGAGCACCCATCACACACAGCCCACACTGTACACAGAGCACCGATCACACACAGCACACACTGTATACAGAGCACACACTGCACACACTGTACACAGAGCACCGATCACACACAGCACACACTGTACACAGAGCACCCATCACACACTGCACACACTGTATACAGAGCACCCATCACACACAGCACACACAGACATCACATACAGAGCACACACAGCACACACTGTACACAGAGCACCCATCACACACTGCACACACTGTATACAGAGCACCCATCACACACAGCACACACTGTATACAGAGCACACACTGCACACACTGTACACAGAGCACCCATCACACACGGTACTTAGAGCACCCCCTTCATACAAACAGGGGGGCATGCTCAATTCATTCTGCTGAATATTGTTTGTCGGATCAGTTACAGCAGGCTAACTGTAAAATTGCCCAAATTTCATTACCTGTAACTATTTACAGAATCATTCCCTCCAGAAAACAGACAGCGTGTTACAGAGGTGCTGGAACTACAGGTGACTGAGGCTGAAGAAGCTGATTGGAAGTGAGTGGTCAATATGTATTTTGTAGGCAGACCCCCAATGATAGTAAATCCACACTGGTAATGTAATTCTGACATACAGACGCTGTTAGGTGCTGGGTGCTTCGTGTTTCCTATAGCCTTGCTGTGGAATCCTGTATTGTATGCTTAACCGTACTAATGCCAAAGAGAGTAATAGATTTTAAACCATCAATGCCGTGCTTTAGTGAAGGGCTGGCTCGCCAATCTGGTTCTATGTCTTGCAGCATGCTATTGGCTCCTGTTATGGCTTGCTGGCTCGCCAATCTGTTTCTATGTCTTGCAGCATGCTATTGGCTCCTGTTATGGCTTGCTGGCTTGCCAATCTGTTTCTATGTCTTGCAGCATGCTATTGGCTCCTGTTATGGCTTGCTGGCTCGCCAATCTGTTTCTATGTCTTGCAGCTTGCTATTGGCTCCTGTTATGGCTTGCTGGCTCGCCAATCTGGTTCTATGTCTTGCAGCTTGCTATTGGCTCCTGTTACGGCTTGCTGGCTCGCCAATCTGGTTCTATGTCTTGCAGCCTGCTATTGGCTCCTGTTATGGCTTGCTGGCTCGCTAATCTGTTTCTATGTCTTGCAGCTTGCTATTGGCTCCTGTTACGGCTTGCTGGCTCGCCAATCTGTTTCTATGTCTTGCAGCCTGCTATTGGCTCCTGTTACGGCTTGCTGGCTTGCCAATCGGTTTCTATGTCTTGCAGCTTGCTATTGGCTCCTGTTACGGCTTGCTGGCTCGCCAATCTGTTTCTACGTCTTGCAGCATGCTATTGGCTCCTGTTACGGCTTGCTGGCTCGCCAATCTGTTTCTATGTCTTGCAGCATGCTATTGGCTCCTGTTACGACTTGCTGGCTCGCCAATCTGTTTCTACGTCTTGCAGCATGCTATTGGCTCCTGTTATGGCTTGCTGGCTCGCCAATCTGGTTCTACGTCTTGCAGCATGCTATTGGCTCCTGTTACGGCTTGCTGGCTCGCCAATCTGTTTCTACGTCTTGCAGCATGCTATTGGCTCCTGTTATGGCTTGCTGGCTCGCCAATCTGGTTCTATGTCTTGCAGCTTGCTATTGGCTCCTGTTACGGCTTGCTGGCTCGCCAATCTGTTTCTATGTCTTGCAGCCTGCTATTGGCTCCTGTTATGGCTTGCTGGCTCGCCAATCTGTTTCTACGTCTTGCAGCATGCTATTGGCTCCTGTTACGGCTTGCTGGCTCGCCAATCTGTTTCTATGTCTTGCAGCTTGCTATTGGCTCCTGTTATGGCTTGCTGGCTCTCCAATCTGTTTCTATGTCTTGCAGCCTGCTATTGGCTCCTGTTACGGCTTGCTGGCTCTCCAATCTGTTTCTATGTCTTGCAGCCTGCTATTGGCTCCTGTTATGGCTTGCTGGCTCGCCAATCTGTTTCTATGTCTTGCAGCTTGCTATTGGCTCCTGTTATGGCTTGCTGGCTCGCCAATCTGGTTCTATGTCTTGCAGCTTGCTATTGGCTCCTGTTACGGCTTGCTGGCTCTCCAATCTGTTTCTATGTCTTGCAGCTTGCTATTGGCTCCTGTTATGGCTTGCTGGCTTGCCAATCTGTTTCTATGTCTTGCAGCTTGCTATTGGCTCCTGTTATGGCTTGCTGGCTCGCCAATCTGGTTCTATGTCTTGCAGCATGCTATTGACTCCTGTTACGGCTTGCTGGCTCGCCAATCTGTTTCTATGTCTTGCAGCATGCTATTGGCTCCTGTTAGGGCTTGCTGGCTCGCCAATCTGTTTCTACGTCTTGCAGCTTGCTATTGGCTCCTGTTACGGCTTGCTGGCTCGCCAATCGGTTTCTATGTCTTGCAGCCTGCTATTGGCTCCTGTTATGGCTTGCTGGCTCGCCAATCTGTTTCTATGTCTTGCAGCATGCTATTGGCTCCTGTTATGGCTTGCTGGCTCGCCAATCTGGTTCTATGTCTTGCAGCTTGCTATTGGCTCCTGTTACGGCTTGCTGGCTCGCCAATCTGTTTCTATGTCTTGCAGCCTGCTATTGGCTCCTGTTATGGCTTGCTGGCTCGCCAATCTGTTTCTACGTCTTGCAGCATGCTATTGGCTCCTGTTACGGCTTGCTGGCTCGCCAATCTGTTTCTATGTCTTGCAGCTTGCTATTGGCTCCTGCTATGGCTTGCTGGCTCTCCAATCTGTTTCTATGTCTTGCAGCCTGCTATTGGCTCCTGTTACGGCTTGCTGGCTCTCCAATCTGTTTCTATGTCTTGCAGCCTGCTATTGGCTCCTGTTATGGCTTGCTGGCTCGCCAATCTGTTTCTATGTCTTGCAGCTTGCTATTGGCTCCTGTTATGGCTTGCTGGCTCGCCAATCTGGTTCTATGTCTTGCAGCTTGCTATTGGCTCCTGTTACGGCTTGCTGGCTCTCCAATCTGTTTCTATGTCTTGCAGCTTGCTATTGGCTCCTGTTATGGCTTGCTGGCTTGCCAATCTGTTTCTATGTCTTGCAGCTTGCTATTGGCTCCTGTTATGGCTTGCTGGCTCGCCAATCTGGTTCTATGTCTTGCAGCATGCTATTGACTCCTGTTACGGCTTGCTGGCTCGCCAATCTGTTTCTATGTCTTGCAGCATGCTATTGGCTCCTGTTACGGCTTGCTGGGTCGCCAATCTGTTTCTATGTCTTGCAGCCTGCTATTGGCTCCTGTTATGGCTTGCTGGCTCTCCAATCTGTTTCTATGTCTTGCAGCATGCTATTGGCTCCTGTTACGGCTTGCTGGCTCTCCAATCTGTTTCTATGTCTTGCAGCTTGCTATTGGCTCCTGTTACGGCTTGCTGGCTCTCCAATCTGTTTCTATGTCTTGCAGCTTGCTATTGGCTCCTGTTATGGCTTGACATGACCATGCTCAGATTCTATGTAATGCACGCATAATGCTTACGTGTGTTGTTATTGTTTTTTCATTTTCATCCCAGGTACATAAACACAGTGTGATCAGAGAGCGACAATACGACCTCCATTCTCGGATAACCACTACTTTTCAGAGGCAGTACAATGATGGGAATAATAAATGGGACTCACACACTGCTCCACCATTACCATAACGCTTCCCTTATAGGAGGGCTGACCATAGGCCCGGATGTCTAGACTCTGTCACAGCAGACTGTGGGACTTAAAAGGCAGTATACCTTGCTACGGCCTAACACAGCCATCACATTACACTGTGCTAAACAAGGGAGATATGATGAAAGATATTACTGTCTCCAGGTACTGCGTATAATGCATGAGAGGAAAGTAAAAAGATAGCGACTCCCCACTGGTATTAAGATCTGAGACAAGATGGAATACAAGCTAGTTATTATTAATAAATACGATGTACACTGAAGCACACGGCAACATGGAACTGAATGCCCACTAATACCGTAAAGTCATTTTATCTTTTATTTTTTCAATGCAGAATTGCAAGTGGATTTTGAGATTGTCATTGAGTGAGTTAGCCCCTATATAATAATGCTTTATACTCAGTACGTTATACTATCACGTGACTCTATTCAAAGGAAGCAAATACATTGGGATATTGACCGATGGCATGCCAGGAGATGGCTTCATTGTTGCCACATGTCTCGGGTGTCTTACATGCTGTCCCTTTGAATGTAACATTTTCATACTTTACAATCAGTGAATGTTTGTGTTACATGATGTATAGTTAGAATGCTGTCTGTCTTTACAATATGCCTGCTAATATGCTTCCAGCTTTTGCCCTGCCTGGAGAATGTCCCAGCTAATAGAAAACCAATCAAGCACTCACAGTAAGTAGCAGGGGAGCTGTAGTGGATCCCCTAATGCTTGCACGCTTGCTCCGTCTCACTGCAACCTCAGACAACAAGCAGCCATAATTAAATGTCACCTTCATCTTAACTTAGACATTTACGTGACCACGTGAAAAAGAAGGTTCCGCTAGAAAATGATGTGTTAAAAACCAAGGAGTTAAAGTGGAGCAATCTTTAGGATTCTACTGTATTTCTCCGCTACTCTCTCCCAGACACAGGCAATACCCAGGCAATATGTACAACTGTACCTGCAAGGCCCATTAACAAGTGATCTTCTTCACGTCTTCAGAGTTCAGGTCCCGCTGCCCTAGATGAAAGTTTGGACATTTTCTTTATTATCGAAGCTCACATAGTAACAGCAAATGAAAAATACACAGTATGTTATAAACACAAACTCCACACCATTTACTGCAAACTCCACCACCAATCCTTCAATTCAACCTTTACCAAATGTAACAAAACACTCTGTGTAATGAGGGGGGATTGGTGACATTCTCAAACTATAAACACGAACGCGTTAAACTCTTTACAGGAAAGCGGCCTCCAATCGGTTTGTCTGGCACCAATGTTTAGTGCTTTGTACAATGCCCAGCCATATGAAGTGGATTTCATTGGGAGACATTTGTTTTAAGGAATTGTATTTCTATAACTGAGTAAGAGATGAGTATTTAAAGGACAACCGTCAAATTTTCTTTTTTTTTTTAAAGTTTATTATATTTAATGACATTTAATTACATTTTTAAAATGCATGGGGTTTTTTTCAAGCAAATGTCACTTTTTCAAACACAAAAACAAAATGTACCTGTACTAGGGGGTAGTGAGTGATACAATATAGTGCCCGGATAATAAGCCGCTCAACACATAAAGTGGAATACCCCTATGCCCACAATCATTCTTAAACACAAAACACAATATGTGGTATAGATTGTTTACCAATTGGTGGATCGCTAAATAAATAAAACTGGTGCAGGGGTTGACTTACCCATCAATTTAGTACCTGTGAAGAATCACCTTCCATTCATTCGGTTCTTTCCCTCCCTGCTATTTTGGTGCAGTTATAGTATTCGTTATATTATTGTGTTCGGGACATTTATTCGTCTACCGAACAGAGACCACCCTTAGAACTTGGAACGTTGAGGAAACCGCAACTTAATTGCTCCTAGGTGACCGCCATTTGGCATACAAACACGTGGCGAGAACAAAGGATGGCGGCCATCTTAAATCTCACGAACGCGGTCAGCGGGACTTACGCATGATTTGCCTGGAACTGTTTTCGGCATGGCAATTCCGCGAACACCCGGTCACCATGGAAGTCCCGGCTGACTACTTTCCACTTCACGAATCAAACCGGCCTTCGGGAAGTGGAATCTACCGAACAAGGGGAGCATTTCTATATAACCAACTGCAATGTTCGTATGGTAGTTTTCATGTAATTATGCGCGAACGGAGACTGGCTCTTTTTTAAAAAAAAAAAAATTTTTTTTTTTATTCTTTATTTTTGCGTGCATAATGATGACAAACAAACATGCCGGCACTGCCACAACAGCAGGTACCGGCCATTTTGGGTTAATGGACACGGGTTACATCTGCACATTTTTGTATAGTATTCATGCTTGGTTCTGGGTTAAACTGTAGCTATGTCAGTAAAGCAGGCAATGTAGAACATGGAGGACTAGAATACAGACTACAGACTGACATTAAGGTTAAGTAATAAGACAATACGGGTAGATGCTCAACAGGGTAACGTTAAGTGCTAAGATTAGCAAGAGAGAGTGAATTTTCTGTAGTTAGTTGTGCTAGAAATGCCATGCTGCATTATGCATAATATATATGACACCTGACATTTAACTTTGCACTCCGTTTAAACAGTGTTAGTCGGGCCCCAGCATCTATCTATACTTGTAGTGCTATGCTCGGTGTGAGGGTTAGTTAATGATAGTTATGCGTGTTAGTCGAGCTTATATGTGAATCGTGAGATGGCAGGCATAGACTGGGGAGTACTGATGTGCGGGCAGAATGATAAGCTAGAAACTAACGCCCTATTATAAGGTCCCCTGGGGTCCCCCAGATTTAAGTCCTCTTTTAAGAGACAAGATGCTTTGTGGCAGATTGTGTATTTCGGCATTTGTGTGGTACATTATTAAGGAGCATGAGAGAAAGAGCTGTGCTGTTACACTAAGAACATGCGTGATAATAGTACAGTGAGACAAATAGCATTACAACCTATGTAGCAGATTAGGTATAAGGTATAACAGACAAGCTAGTTAGGGTGGTACAAGAAGTGCCATGAGTTACTAATACTGATTAAAACATAGGTTAGCATATTCGACTTTGTGGGGGGGGGGGGGGGGGGGGCGTGTACCCCTGTCGGGGCCAAGGAGCAACCAGTACTCTGTGTGTTGGCCATTGGTGGAGAGTCATGGGAGTTGGAGTCAGAGTCCGACCCAGCTTGTGGTGCTGGCAGGGTATTGTCTTGTGAGACCATTAAGTCTGTGGAGTTCCTGCCGCCTATTAACCAGGTGCTTTAGCCGATTCCTGCCGGGGGGAGCATGTCTACTCCCAAGTGTGGCAGTATAAGGCAGTGGGGAGGGGTGTTGTCAGCAGTCCCAGTGGGCCTTCGTGTGTACCATGCCCTCTCACCCTCTTCAGCATGGGTCGAGTTGGGGTCCCGTGTGTGTTTGTGAGGGGTCTGCCGGCTCGTCGTTGTGGGATGGAAGTCCCATGGTCTCTGGTGGCGTTGTACCCTCTGCTTGTACCTGTTATGGGTTGGTATTTGTAGCCACTTGATCCTCCGCTTGGGAGTAGGACGCCGCGCCACAGCTCCGCCTGTCGGTCATGACTTGGGAGCGGGTATGGTCGGCTGTTGCCTCCTTGCCTCTATTCTCCTCCAGAAATGCTGGCGGTTGTTGCTTGAAACGGGTGCTGGGCCTTTCTGGATGCCGCCTTGCGATCCGCGGCCATTTTGTGCTTTCCACTTCTGGTCTTGTGCCTGGGGGTCCCATTTGGGGCTTGCCGCTCTCGCCGCCAGCTTCGCCCAGAAGGCCTGCAGAAGAGCATCCAGCTTTGTTGTCAGGCTCTCCTGGGAGTCCAGTCTGTTTTGGGCAGTTAGGTGCTTTACTTGGCTGTGGCAAGTGAGTGCATCTGCCATCTTGTGCGTCGGTTTATCCTCTGTGATTCCGATGCTGCGTCTGTCAGGGGCTATCCACTCCATAGGCAGTGGAGTGTGGACCGGGATATCCCCCCCGGCCCAGAGGGGGGGGGAACGGGACTCTATGTGGTTCTGCTGGTGGCCGAGACATGGGGCGGGAGATCGTCCGTCTCTCCCGCCCGGAGCCTTCGCTAGACCGCAGCCGCGCTTCCATGCTTATGGCGGTCGGCATCCCGGTTTTTCGGGCCGGGGAACTCCAGTCGCCCTCTGTAACAGGTGTGTCCCCTTTTGGGTCAGGTCGTGAGCCGCTGGAGTCTCCATATGTCGCTTGGGCCTGCATCTTGCTAGGGAGCTCCAGCAAGCTGCGACCGTCCGCCATGCTGGTCAGGCCCTGCCCCCCAGAGACCGGCTCTTGCTACTGATTTCATGGAACTGTAAAGCGGAGACCACCACATGGCGAGCCGGTCAAACTTCCACACGATGCAACACGGAAACTACCGAACGGAATTTCGTGAGATTTGGATGTGACTCCCAGTATCCTCAGCTACCCAGGGATGTTATAACTGTATGTGTTATGGAAAGTACTTTTCTGAAAATGGTGAAAATTGTAATGTTTCTGGCCAGCAGATAATTTAGTTTAGTATGTTGCTGAAACTCCATTATCTAGCCTGGCCCAGAGGAGGAGTCTGTTACTGTTTAAATTGAATGCCTGTTGCTTCCAGTAAATCAGTCTTGTTCCAGCATTAAGCTTTGGCTCATGTGTGGATTATTTGGCGATACCAGCGATATTGATTCCTGTGGATTATTGGGAATATCTTTTTATGGGGAAAAAGGGAATATTGGACGGTGATACAAACTACTACCGTCACAGTTACGAATTCAGACCACCCAGGTGCAGTGAAAAAAAGGAAAAAAAAGGATAGTTACTTCCTTTTTGGTCAGGTAAAACAAAAGGATTCCTCTTAATCCTCACAATTTATAGAAACAGAGTAGAATATACCTAGACCTATGGAAATAAAAGAAAGAATACGCTCATAGGGGATTAACGTAAAAACACAGGTGCCCCTTATGTTTATGTCACACTCACAGAATTTATGTGGTTTTCAGGCACATCAAATTGATGGATTTCCCCAAATTCCTCAGAGTTAGAATGGTAGGTTGGACATGTTTTGATGGGCCTTTTTACAACTGTTATATTGTAAGTGCAACCATTAAAGCCGATATTTTATTTTATACTATGTTACTTCTTATCTTTTACATGTCTTATCTTTTATCGGTCATAGTACACAGGGCCGGTCTGCAGGAGTCCATTGAGGAGCTGTAACCACACTTTTTCCAACCAATGCACTGTATTGCACCAATGTTGTTTTAGTGGCACTTCGAGATAAGTTCCACCATTTTATTTTGTAAGAGTTTTACTTTTTTTTTTTAAGGTATTACATTACTGTTACTTTATTACTCTATGTCAGTACCTCTTTTATTTAAGGTTGGATACTGAGTGACATTGGACAAGATTTGTTTCAAACTCAGAACACACAGACTTCCTAACTATTCCCTAACCACCTGGACATATCTTTTTACATATGAACATTTGTATTTAATATTGTGGACTTGATCCCATTGTCTCTTGCTACCTTTCTCCGTATTTTTGGGCGTTGAGACTGTTTTTTTTTTTTTTAATTTTTGGTTATATTACAGTGTGTCAGCCACATTCAAGAACAACTAGAGTTCAAACCATCAGCGTTATTTACTAAAGGGAGAATTGTCAGGAATTCAAAATAACTGAATTGGAATCGTTCTAGAAGTCCGCTATGCTTCCAGTTCAGCTATTTTGGTCTAAAATTTTAGTTAAACTGACTAATAACTGGTTAATAAAGATCATTTGATCTTTCTGAATGGGTTGATGAAAGGCGTTACAATCTAGAACCGGATCAAGTGAGGATTATGTCCTCATAGGACATGAACTTGACACAAAGGAAGTACATCTTCCCCATACATAGTTGAAATAAATCCAAATGCTTATTTTAAATCTAAGGATTTATTAAATTAAAAAATTAAGAAGAGATTTAGATTTTGCTAAAAAGGTCGTGTGGTAAACGAGTCTTTGCCGAACTGATCTCTCCATACGAATTCTGCAAGATATGTTGGAAGCAAATCACGAAGAACACCCCTTGTTGTCTTGATACGAACCTTACATTTGTTCCAGTATAACTCTATATGTTGCGTGTGGCTACAGTTGCAGAAATGAATAGAAAATTTGTATCACTGTGATTGACACATTAATGACTCAAACTCAGCGCTGGTTGAATCATGTCGTAGACAGCCGAGGAATCACTTTGCACTGTCGAACCTAAGCGCGCGCCACGCATCCAATAAATGGAAGGAAAGTGTTAGCACCTCCTATAGAAACAACTTTCATATACCCAACTTTCATATACCCAACAGCTGGCATAGTTGCTGTGTTCACAATCGCAAAGACCCTTATTTCGCGATCCATGGCACAACCATGATGGTACTTTATTCTATGACTAAAACAAGACTCATCAACTTGAACATAATGACCGGGGCCACCGAGCAAAACTGGGTTAGTATAAAAATAGACACTACATACTACACGATGAAAGTTATAAACGTCATGTACAGGGTGTTCCATATTCCAATCTGCTGTGCAGCTTAATTTCCAGAGGTAAGTAATGTGTAGGCACTTTGTCAGTGAGATGTGCGATTTTTCAAACATTTCTGATAGCTAACAATTCTTGTTAATACATTTCCAGGAATATCCATCAGAATATTGGTGATGAGTTATCAACGCATTGGTCAATGGCAGTTTTGATTGTTTGCAAGTAAATAGCGCTGTTTCATGAACTCGATGACATTGGTGTTATTCATACCCTGTATAATAGGCTGGAGTGTGCTCTCAAAGTAGTGTCAATCTATTTTCATTTGGGGGAAACAACCCCCCCCCCAAAAAATTGGCAATTTATATACCCCAAGAGTGATAGTGATGGTTGAGTTCAAAGAGTGATAGTCGAGGCCAGGGGGGCATAATTTTCACTTGATCCCAGGAATCTAAATGGGCAAAAGTCATTAATAGATATTGGAACAATATGTTCTCAGTAAGGCTATTTCTTCCCCGACACAGAGCAATGTATTTTCCGTGTCAATACAGCTTTTGTTTCCAGTGTCATAGCATGCCTCCAGTGGATGAAGTATAAAAAAAGCGTGCCAACCAACACAAATGTCCAAATGTCACACGCAGACATTGTGCATAATATTTCTATGTATTTTTGTGCATTGGCCCCACCGGATAGAATGAATCAATATAGGTTTTAATGGATTTAATGACTGTTTGCACCATAGGCTACATGTAAATAAGAAAAGTTACTTATGATCGATTCTTGGTCAGGCCATACAAAACAGCTACAGGATAATCCTTTATAGCACCAAAAAAATGCCAAGAAGAGTCTGCAAGGATTGTGTTATTTAGAGAGAGGGTATAGAATAGTGGATCTGACATTGACAACAGAAATGCGGTGAGCATTTTCAAAAATGGAATGCAGTTTTTTTTCTTTTTTCAAAACTGATCAATTTCCATTTGAGATTTAGTTTTCTTTGGGATTTGTGGGCGCTCGGCATAAGCAGAGAGTTCCAGATTCTTTGCAGCCCAGTGGCAAGATGGCCGCTTGGTTTTGGATTCTGACCTGATAAACTCTCTGGAGCATTGCGATTTATAGGTGATTCGCATTAAGGGTTTGACATTTTTTTTACTATTTCAAGAAGGCTGCTTTTACAATGACATGGCATCACATCAAGTACAAACGGACCGGTAAACTTACTAAAACAAGAAGACGAAACAAACACAAATGAGTCTACTTGGAATTTAGCCTAAAATGAACATTTTGAACATGATATACGTTGTGTTCCAAGACATAAAATAAAAAAAATAAGTTTTTAAATTTCCTCCTATTGTCAAATATCTACTTCCTATTGAATATTGCATGATGTATACATACAGCACACCAATAGTAAGCCGTATGATATCCAACATGTATGTGCACTGAAACTAAAAGAGGGGAAATTGTCGCACCGCGAACGCGTGGCAAAAGTGACAAAAAGGCATTGGTCAGAAATGCGTTGCACCACCATAAAGTTGTGGTTCTTAAGGTGTTAATGAACTGCCTTGTGTATGCTTGCATGCAATATTCAGCGCGGTCACGGTCTGACTGCCATTCTCACAGACTAGGCTATTGCATCACTCCATTCTCAGATTCAGTAACATGATAGCTGGGACTGTTTATAGATCAAGGATATCTACTGTAAGTGGGGAAGCTTGGACCTTTAAACGGTCACTCTAAGCACCATAACAATGTTGAATTATTGCAGACGCTGGTGCACACAGCCCCATGAAGGCCACCCTCAGCTCTGACTGTAGGTCTCACAGCTGTCAGCAAATATACGATGAGAGGTCCAAGCTGCCTAAATACATTTTGTGTCCAGGTGCACAACTCCTGGATGAGCGCCCCAAGCCTATACAGTAACTCATGCAGGAGTTTAAGAAAGTGAAAAGGGCTCCGTGGAGCAGCTCCAATGACATGTTCCTGATTGGAGGTTTCATCCTGTGGGGGGACAAACACACCCACTAAGCAGCTATTGGGTGGGAACATCTAAGATATCCTTTTAAAAAGAAAGTATTCTTTGCACTATTTTTAAAATTCTTTATTTTTTATGTGCTTGGCAGAACAAAAAGTACGTATTACACATTGGGTAGTCTGACGTGAAGTGTACAGAAAAAAACAGCACATTTCTTGTTTAAGAAAGAAGAGCACAGTACATATTGATAAGAACAGTAGACTTCATGCACTGGAAATAAACTGTATATAGTAGACAGCTCCTAGCTCTATAGGCAGACAAGCAATTTAGCTTTGAGTAAAAAGCACTCAGAGGCCCCCAGACAGGCTGTAAATGAGAGCCCAACAAAAGAGATAAGAAGCAATAAGTGAAAATAAGCACCATAGCAGTTCATTTAGCAGAATATCTTGCCAGGTTATATGGTCAGAAAGGGGTAGTTCTAGACCCGGCCGTGTACAGACCGTCCACGAATGTCCCAGTATGAGGCTCAGCAGTCCACGTGAGTGGTGATGCTGGGTTGCTTTGTGGCAGTTGGGTACATCCTGTGCAGCGGTAGCAGGGATCCCTTCGATGGGCCCCAGGTCGAGCATGTTGCGTTGTGTGCCGCAGCTCTCACGATGGGCCTCTGTCCGTATCTTGGCTCCCGGATGCGGCAGGAGCCTCCCTCCTCTCTCTCAGCTGCGGTTCTCAGACTCACTCAGTTCTCAGACCCATCTCCAGCTTCGCCACTGTGGGTTCAGATATGTAATTTGGGTGGTGCAGGACATAGTGGGGACTATAGTGTGGAATGAAGGAACACACAGAACCCACCATCTTGTTCGCGTGTTCCAGTTAGTGCCAGTTGCTTGTTCAGCGGGGAGGCCGTGTGTCTGTAGCTTTGCCAGAGAGCCCCAGAGAGCAGACCGGGATAGCATACCGGTCCAAAGAGGGGAAGAATGTGGCACCAGTCGTCAGCATGTCTGGGGCAGAGATCAGCCGCTTCCCCACTGTCACGCATTTGTGAGTCTATTGCGGTTATTCCTTCAAACCGCCACTAGTCCTAATTCCAGATGTGCTGAATATAGTGAAAGTATTCCCTTTGTGTAGAGTTTCCACAATATAATGGATGCAATCAGTTGTATTGGGTAAAAGCAGCAATCTGAACTTTATTAGGCCACACACAGCTTCTTATGCAGTGCCCCTAGCATGGGGTTTCTAATACAAAATCACAGGGGTTTCCTTCCCACAAGCCAAGAGAGATAATTGAGCTCTGATTAAGCTAATCAAATTATCTCTCAAATAGGAAAATTTCCATACATTTTTTACATATCCCAAAAATACATGACATCAGCATCAGAACCCCACAAAAATTATATTTGCGAATAGCCCCGATCAGAGCGCACAACATATCCAAAAAGCACTCAGATTGGTTTGGTAAAACAAAAGTTATGTTCGTGCATATATGAATTGGCTGCCTGGTAGAATTGGTATTGTCAGTTGTTACAAGGGGTTAATTTGATTGCATGGGAGGTCAGAGCCAACAACCCAAATTCCTCTTTGAAAGCTGGGACCCCAGCAGAGCCACTCTGCAAGGTGTGTGAAGTCACACATAAGTGGCCTGGGAGTCTTGCTTCAGCACAAACTGACTTTAATTTGCCATATGTCCTGATCCCCTCCAAGATAAGGAGTCCTTTGATATGAACAAGCCTTGTGTTCCAATATCATATCCAAAAGAGACATTAATACCTATCCACAGACTAATACTCAAGCCTCATTTTTATCATATTTAGAATTGGACAAGCACACTCTTCTAATCAAGCCTAAACATGATTTGCGAACAAGGGGACCCCACATAATCTATATATCATTTTAAAGTCTGTGACCAGGCCCATTGTCTGTGGGCAGGAGGCAAGCTGTTATGCCTCTCCAGCAAGCTGTGGCCATGACACCAACTCTCCCAGATTCACTAGGCAGGAAAGCCACCTCAGGTTCCTCGGTAGCATGGACACTCGGTAGCATCAATACAAGTTCCGATAATTCCCTTCAGGAGCACTACGGGAGTAAGCAGTGTTGTCGATGAGGGTACAGTGTGCAGGGACAGCTGCTCTCGTTAGATTACATGCCAGAGCTCCCACTAGATTCTTCTGTCTAGCATGGCAGTCAGGCCTGGCCGCTTTGCACTATTTTATACCCAATCTGTAAATGCTGTAAGGGCCCCAAGGATAGTCACCCTGTCTGTAAACACTGTGAGGGCCCCAGGACAGTCACCCTGTCTGTAAACACCGTGAGGGCCCCAGGATAGTCACTCAGTCTGTAAACACCGTGAGGGCCCCAGGATAGTCACCCTGTCTGTAAACGCTGTGAGGGCCAGGGACTGTCACCCTGTCTGTAAACACTGTGAGGGCCAGGGACTGTCACCCTGTCTGTAAACGCTGTGAGGGCCCCAGGATAGTCACCCTGTCTGTAAACACTGTGAGGGCCCCAGGATAGTCACCCTGTCTGTAAACACTGTGAGGGCCCCAGGATAGTCACCCTGTCTGTAAACACCGTGAGGGCCAGGGACTGTCACCCTGTCTGTAAACACTGTGAGGGCCCCAGGATGGTCACTCAGTCTGTAAATGCTGTGAGGGCCCCAGGATGGTCACCCTGTCTGTAAACACTGTGAGGGCCAGGGACTGTCACCCTGTCTGTAAACGCTGTGAGGGCCCCAGGATAGTCACCCTGTCTGTAAACACCGTGAGGGCCAGGGACTGTCACCCTGTCTGTAAACACTGTGAGGGCCCCAGGATAGTCACCCTGTCTGTAAACACTGTGAGGGCCCCAGGATAGTCACCCTGTCTGTAAACGTTGTGAGGGCCCCAGGATAGTCACCCTGTCTGTAAACGCTGTGAGGGCCCCAGGATGGTCACACTGTCTGTAAACACTGTGAGGGCCCCAGGATGGTCACCCTGTCTGTAAACACTGTGAGGGCCCCAGGATAGTCACCCTGTCTGTAAACGCTGTGAGGGCCCCAGGATAGTCACCCTGTCTGTAAACGCTGTGAGGGCCCCAGGATGGTCACCCTGTCTGTAAACACTGTGAGGGCCCCAGGATAGTCACCCTGTCTGTAAACGCTGTGAGGGCCCCAGGATAGTCACCCTGTCTGTAAACGCTGTGAGGGCCCCAGGATAGTCACCCTGTCTGTAAACACTGTGAGGGCCCCAGGATAGTCACCCTGTCTGTAAACACTGTGAGGGCCCCAGGATAGTCACCCTGTCTGTAAACGCTGTGAGGGCCCCAGGATAGTCACCCTGTCTGTAAACGCTGTGAGGGCCCCAGGATGGTCACCCTGTCTGTAAACACTGTGAGGGCCCCAGGATGGTCACCCTGTCTGTAAACACTGTGAGGGCCCCAGGATAGTCACCCTGTCTGTAAACGCTGTGAGGGCCCCAGGATAGTCACCCTGTCTGTAAACGCTGTGAGGGCCCCAGGATGGTCACCCTGTCTGTAAACACTGTGAGGGCCCCAGGATAGTCACCCTGTCTGTAAACGCTGTGAGGGCCCCAGGATAGTCACCCTGTCTGAAAACGCTGTGAGGGCCCCAGGATAGTCACCCTGTCTGTAAACGCTGTGAGGGCCCCAGGATGGTCACCCTGTCTGTAAACACTGTGAGGGCCCCAGGATGGTCACCCTGTCTGTAAACACTGTGAGGGCCCCAGGATAGTCACCCTGTCTGTAAACGCTGTGAGGGCCCCAGGATAGTCACCCTGTCTGTAAACGCTGTGAGGGCCCCAGGATGGTCACCCTGTCTGTAAACACTGTGAGGGCCCCAGGATAGTCACCCTGTCTGTAAACGCTGTGAGGGCCCCAGGATAGTCACCCTGTCTGTAAACGCTGTGAGGGCCCCAGGATAGTCACCCTGTCTGTAAACACTGTGAGGGCCAGGGACTGTCACCCTGTCTGTAAACACTGTGAGGGCCAGGGACTGTCACCCTGTCTGTAAACGCTGTGAGGGCCCCAGGATAGTCACCCTGTCTGTAAACACTGTGAGGGCCCCAGGATAGTCACCCTGTCTGTAAACACTGTGAGGGCCCCAGGATAGTCACCCTGTCTGTAAACACCGTGAGGGCCAGGGACTGTCACCCTGTCTGTAAACACTGTGAGGGCCCCAGGATGGTCACTCAGTCTGTAAATGCTGTGAGGGCCCCAGGATGGTCACCCTGTCTGTAAACACTGTGAGGGCCAGGGACTGTCACCCTGTCTGTAAACGCTGTGAGGGCCCCAGGATAGTCACCCTGTCTGTAAACACCGTGAGGGCCAGGGACTGTCACCCTGTCTGTAAACACTGTGAGGGCCCCAGGATAGTCACCCTGTCTGTAAACACTGTGAGGGCCCCAGGATAGTCACCCTGTCTGTAAACGCTGTGAGGGCCCCAGGATAGTCACCCTGTCTGTAAACGCTGTGAGGGCCCCAGGATGGTCACCCTGTCTGTAAACACTGTGAGGGCCCCAGGATGGTCACCCTGTCTGTAAACACTGTGAGGGCCCCAGGATAGTCACCCTGTCTGTAAACGCTGTGAGGGCCCCAGGATAGTCACCCTGTCTGTAAACGCTGTGAGGGCCCCAGGATGGTCACCCTGTCTGTAAACACTGTGAGGGCCCCAGGATAGTCACCCTGTCTGTAAACGCTGTGAGGGCCCCAGGATAGTCACCCTGTCTGTAAACGCTGTGAGGGCCCCAGGATAGTCACCCTGTCTGTAAACACTGTGAGGGCCCCAGGATAGTCACCCTGTCTGTAAACACCGTGAGGGCCCCAGGATAGTCACCCTGTCTGTAAACGCTGTGAGGGCCCCAGGATAGTCACCCTGTCTGTAAACGCTGTGAGGGCCCCAGGATGGTCACCCTGTCTGTAAACACTGTGAGGGCCCCAGGATGGTCACCCTGTCTGTAAACACTGTGAGGGCCCCAGGATAGTCACCCTGTCTGTAAACGCTGTGAGGGCCCCAGGATAGTCACCCTGTCTGTAAACGCTGTGAGGGCCCCAGGATGGTCACCCTGTCTGTAAACACTGTGAGGGCCCCAGGATAGTCACCCTGTCTGTAAACGCTGTGAGGGCCCCAGGATAGTCACCCTGTCTGTAAACGCTGTGAGGGCCCCAGGATAGTCACCCTGTCTGTAAACGCTGTGAGGGCCCCAGGATGGTCACCCTGTCTGTAAACACTGTGAGGGCCCCAGGATGGTCACCCTGTCTGTAAACACTGTGAGGGCCCCAGGATGGTCACCCTGTCTGTAAACGCTGTGAGGGCCCCAGGATAGTCACCCTGTCTGTAAACGCTGTGAGGGCCCCAGGATGGTCACCCTGTCTGTAAACACTGTGAGGGCCCCAGGATAGTCACCCTGTCTGTAAACGCTGTGAGGGCCCCAGGATAGTCACCCTGTCTGTAAACGCTGTGAGGGCCCCAGGATAGTCACCCTGTCTGTAAACACTGTGAGGGCCCCAGGATAGTCACCCTGTCTGTAAACACTGTGAGGGCCCCAGGATAGTCACCCTGTCTGTAAACACCGTGAGGGCCAGGGACTGTCACCCTGTCTGTAAACACTGTGAGGGCCCCAGGATGGTCACTCAGTCTGTAAATGCTGTGAGGGCCCCAGGATGGTCACCCTGTCTGTAAACGCTGTGAGGGCCCCAGGATAGTCACCCTGTCTGTAAACACCGTGAGGGCCAGGGACTGTCACCCTGTCTGTAAACGCTGTGAGGGCCCCAGGATAGTCACCCTGTCTGTAAACACTGTGAGGGCCAGGGACTGTCACCCTGTCTGTAAACACTGTGAGGGCCCCAGGATAGTCACCCTGTCTGTAAACACTGTGAGGGCCCCAGGATAGTCACTCAGTCTGTAAACACTGTGAGGGCCCCAGGATAGTCACCCTGTCTGTAAACACTGTGAGGGCCCCAGGATAGTCACCCTGTCTGTAAACACTGTGAGGGCCCCAGGATAGTCACCCTGTCTGTAAACACCGTGAGGGCCAGGGACTGTCACCCTGTCTGTAAACACTGTGAGGGCCCCAGGATGGTCACTCAGTCTGTAAATGCTGTGAGGGCCCCAGGATGGTCACCCTGTCTGTAAACGCTGTGAGGGCCCCAGGATAGTCACCCTGTCTGTAAACACCGTGAGGGCCAGGGACTGTCACCCTGTCTGTAAACACTGTGAGGGCCCCAGGATGGTCACCCTGTCTGTAAACACTGTGAGGGCCCCAGGATGGTCACCCTGTCTGTAAACACTGTGAGGGCCCCAGGATGGTCACCCTGTCTGTAAACACTGTGAGGGCCCCAGGACTGTCACCCTGTCTGTAAACACTGTGAGGGCCCCAGGATAGTCACCCTGTCTGTAAACACTGTGAGGGCCCCAGGATGGTCACCCTGTCTGTAAACGCTGTGAGGGCCCCAGGATAGTCACTCAGTCTGTAAACGCTGTGAGGGCCCCAGGACTGTCACCCTGTCTGTAAACACCGTGAGGGCCCCAGGATGGTCACCCTGTCTGTAAACACTGTGAGGGCCAGGGACTGTCACCCTGTCTGTAAACACTGTGAGGGCCCCAGGATAGTCACCCTGTCTGTAAACACTGTGAGGGCCCCAGGATGGTCACCCTGTCTGTAAACGCTGTGAGGGCCCCAGGATAGTCACCCTGTCTGTAAACACCGTGAGGGCCAGGGACTGTCACCCTGTCTGTAAACGCTGTGAGGGCCCCAGGATGGTCACCCTGTCTGTAAACACTGTGAGGGCCCCAGGATGGTCACCCTGTCTGTAAACACTGTGAGGGCCCCAGGATGGTCACCCTGTCTGTAAACACTGTGAGGGCCCCAGGACTGTCACCCTGTCTGTAAACACTGTGAGGGCCCCAGGATAGTCACCCTGTCTGTAAACACTGTGAGGGCCCCAGGATGGTCACCCTGTCTGTAAACGCTGTGAGGGCCCCAGGATAGTCACTCAGTCTGTAAACGCTGTGAGGGCCCCAGGACTGTCACCCTGTCTGTAAACACTGTGAGGGCCAGGGACTGTCACCCTGTCTGTAAACACTGTGAGGGCCCCAGGACTGTCACCCTGTCTGTAAACACTGTGAGGGCCAGGGACTGTCACCCTGTCTGTAAACGCTGTGAGGGCCCCGGGATAGTCACCCTGTCTGTAAACACTGTGAGGGCCCCGGGACTGTCACCCTGTCTGTAAACACCGTGAGGGCCCCAGGATGGTCACCCTGTCTGTAAACACTGTGAGGGCCAGGGACTGTCACCCTGTCTGTAAACACTGTGAGGGCCCCAGGACTGTCACCCTGTCTGTAAACACTGTGAGGGCCAGGGACTGTCACCCTGTCTGTAAACGCTGTGAGGGCCCCGGGATAGTCACCCTGTCTGTAAACACTGTGAGGGCCCCGGGACTGTCACCCTGTCTGTAAACGCTGTGAGGGCCCCGGGATAGTCACCCTGTCTGTAAACACCGTGAGGGCCAGGGACTGTCACCCTGTCTGTAAACGCTGTGAGGGCCCCGGGACTGTCACCCTGTCTGTAAACGCTGTGAGGGCCCCAGGATGGTCACCCTGTCTGTAAACACTGTGAGGGCCCCAGGATGGTCACCCTGTCTGTAAACACTGTGAGGGCCAGGGACTGTCACCCTGTCTGTAAACACTGTGAGGGCCCCGGGATGGTCACCCTGTCTGTAAACGCTGTGAGGGCCCCAGGATAGTCACCCTGTCTGTAAACGCTGTGAGGGCCCCGGGATAGTCACCCTGTCTGTAAACACCGTGAGGGCCAGGGACTGTCACCCTGTCTGTAAACGCTGTGAGGGCCCCGGGATAGTCACCCTGTCTGTAAACGCTGTGAGGGCCCCAGGATAGTCACCCTGTCTGTAAACGCTGTGAGGGCCCCGGGATAGTCACCCTGTCTGTAAACACTGTGAGGGCCCCGGGATAGTCACCCTGTCTGTAAACACTGTGAGGGCCCCGGGATAGTCACCCTGTCTGTAAACACTGTGAGGGCCCCAGGATGGTCACCCTGTCTGTAAACACTGTGAGGGCCCCGGGATAGTCACCCTGTCTGTAAACGCTGTGAGGGCCCCGGGATAGTCACCCTGTCTGTAAACGCTGTGAGGGCCCCGGGATAGTCACCCTGTCTGTAAACACTGTGAGGGCCCCGGGATAGTCACCCTGTCTGTAAACGCTGTGAGGGCCCCAGGATAGTCACCCTGTCTGTAAACGCTGTGAGGGCCCCGGGATAGTCACCCTGTCTGTAAACGCTGTGAGGGCCCCGGGATAGTCACCCTGTCTGTAAACACTGTGAGGGCCCCAGGATGGTCACCCTGTCTGTAAACACTGTGAGGGCCCCGGGATAGTCACCCTGTCTGTAAACACTGTGAGGGCCCCGGGATAGTCACCCTGTCTGTAAACACTGTGAGGGCCCCAGGATAGTCACCCTGTCTGTAAACACTGTGAGGGCCCCGGGATAGTCACCCTGTCTGTAAACACTGTGAGGGCCCCAGGATAGTCACCCTGTCTGTAAACGCTGTGAGGGCCCCAGGATAGTCACCCTGTCTGTAAACACTGTGAGGGCCCCGGGATAGTCACCCTGTCTGTAAACACTGTGAGGGCCAGGGACTGTCACCCTGTCTGTAAACACTGTGAGGGCCCCAGGATGGTCACCCTGTCTGTAAACACTGTGAGGGCCCCAGGATGGTCACCCTGTCTGTAAACGCTGTGAGGGCCCCAGGATAGTCACCCTGTCTGTAAACGCTGTGAGGGCCCCAGGATGGTCACTCAGTCTGTAAACGCTGTGAGGGCCCCAGGATAGTCACCCTGTCTGTAAACACTGTGAGGGCCCCAGGATGGTCACCCTGTCTGTAAACGCTGTGAGGGCCCCAGGATAGTCACTCAGTCTGTAAACACTGTGAGGGCCCCAGGATGGTCACCCTGTCTGTAAACGCTGTGAGGGCCCCAGGATAGTCACTCAGTCTGTAAACACTGTGAGGGCCCCAGGATAGTCACTCAGTCTGTAAACACTGTGAGGGCCCCAGGATAGTCACTCAGTCTGTAAACACTGTGAGGGCCCCAGGATGGTCACCCTGTCTGTAAACGCTGTGAGGGCCCCAGGATAGTCACCCTGTCTGTAAACACTGTGAGGGCCCCAGGATGGTCACCCTGTCTGTAAACACTGTGAGGGCCCCAGGATAGTCACCCTGTCTGTAAACACTGTGAGGGCCCCAGGATAGTCACCCTGTCTGTAAACACTGTGAGGGCCCCAGGATAGTCACCCTGTCTGTAAACGCTGTGAGGGCCCCGGGATAGTCACCCTGTCTGTAAACACTGTGAGGGCCCCAGGATAGTCACCCTGTCTGTAAACACTGTGAGGGCCCCAGGATAGTCACCCTGTCTGTAAACGCTGTGAGGGCCCCAGGATAGTCACCCTGTCTGTAAACACTGTGAGGGCCCCAGGATAGTCACCCTGTCTGTAAACACTGTGAGGGCCCCGGGATAGTCACCCTGTCTGTAAACACTGTGAGGGCCCCAGGATAGTCACCCTGTCTGTAAACGCTGTGAGGGCCCCAGGATAGTCACCCTGTCTGTAAACGCTGTGAGGGCCCCAGGATAGTCACCCTGTCTGTAAACACTGTGAGGGCCCCGGGATAGTCACCCTGTCTGTAAACACTGTGAGGGCCCCAGGATAGTCACCCTGTCTGTAAACACTGTGAGGGCCCCAGGATAGTCACCCTGTCTGTAAACACTGTGAGGGCCCCGGGATAGTCACCCTGTCTGTAAACACTGTGAGGGCCCCGGGATAGTCACCCTGTCTGTAAACACTGTGAGGGCCCCGGGATAGTCACCCTGTCTGTAAACGCTGTGAGGGCCCCAGGATAGTCACCCTGTCTGTAAACGCTGTGAGGGCCCCAGGATAGTCACCCTGTCTGTAAACACTGTGAGGGCCCCGGGATAGTCACCCTGTCTGTAAACACTGTGAGGGCCCCGGGATAGTCACCCTGTCTGTAAACGCTGTGAGGGCCCCAGGATAGTCACCCTGTCTGTAAACGCTGTGAGGGCCCCAGGATAGTCACCCTGTCTGTAAACACTGTGAGGGCCCCGGGATAGTCACCCTGTCTGTAAACACTGTGAGGGCCCCAGGATAGTCACCCTGTCTGTAAACGCTGTGAGGGCCCCAGGATAGTCACCCTGTCTGTAAACGCTGTGAGGGCCCCAGGATAGTCACCCTGTCTGTAAACACTGTGAGGGCCCCGGGATAGTCACCCTGTCTGTAAACACTGTGAGGGCCCCAGGATAGTCACCCTGTCTGTAAACACTGTGAGGGCCCCGGGATAGTCACCCTGTCTGTAAACACTGTGAGGGCCCCAGGATGGTCACCCTGTCTGTAAACACTGTGAGGGCCCCGGGATAGTCACCCTGTCTGTAAACACTGTGAGGGCCCCAGGATAGTCACCCTGTCTGTAAACACTGTGAGGGCCCCGGGATAGTCACCCTGTCTGTAAACGCTGTGAGGGCCCCAGGATAGTCACCCTGTCTGTAAACACTGTGAGGGCCCCAGGATGGTCACCCTGTCTGTAAACGCTGTGAGGGCCCCAGGATGGTCACCCTGTCTGTAAACACTGTGAGGGCCCCAGGATAGTCACCCTGTCTGTAAACACTGTGAGGGCCCCGGGATAGTCACCCTGTCTGTAAACGCTGTGAGGGCCCCAGGATGGTCACCCTGTCTGTAAACGCTGTGAGGGCCCCAGGATGGTCACCCTGTCTGTAAACGCTGTGAGGGCCCCAGGATAGTCACCCTGTCTGTAAACACTGTGAGGGCCCCAGGATAGTCACCCTGTCTGTAAACACTGTGAGGGCCCCAGGATAGTCACCCTGTCTGTAAACACTGTGAGGGCCAGGGACTGTCACCCTGTCTGTAAACACTGTGAGGGCCCCAGGATGGTCACCCTGTCTGTAAACGCTGTGAGGGCCCCAGGATGGTCACCCTGTCTGTAAACGCTGTGAGGGCCCCAGGATAGTCACCCTGTCTGTAAACACTGTGAGGGCCCCAGGATAGTCACCCTGTCTGTAAACACTGTGAGGGCCCCAGGATAGTCACCCTGTCTGTAAACACTGTGAGGGCCCCAGGATGGTCACCCTGTCTGTAAACGCTGTGAGGGCCCCAGGATAGTCACCCTGTCTGTAAACACTGTGAGGGCCCCAGGATAGTCACCCTGTCTGTAAACACTGTGAGGGCCCCAGGATAGTCACCCTGTCTGTAAACGCTGTGAGGGCCCCAGGATAGTCACCCTGTCTGTAAACGCTGTGAGGGCCCCAGGATAGTCACCCTGTCTGTAAACACTGTGAGGGCCAGGGACTGTCACCCTGTCTGTAAACACTGTGAGGGCCCCCAGGATAGTCACCCTGTCTGTAAACACTGTGAGGGCCCCAGGATAGTCACCCTGTCTGTAAACACTGTGAGGGCCCCAGGACGGTCACCCTGTCTGTAAACGCTGTGAGGGCCCCAGGATAGTCACCCTGTCTGTAAACACTGTGAGGGCCCCAGGACGGTCACCCTGTCTGTAAACGCTGTGAGGGCCCCAGGATAGTCACCCTGTCTGTAAACGCTGTGAGGGCCCCAGGATAGTCACCCTGTCTGTAAACACTTTGAGGGCCCCAGGATAGTCACCCTGTCTGTAAACGCTGTGAGGGCCCCAGGATAGTCACCCTGTCTGTAAACACTGTGAGGGCCCCAGGATAGTCACCCTGTCTGTAAACACTGTGAGGGCCCCCAGGATAGTCACCCTGTCTGTAAACGCTGTGAGGGCCCCAGGACGGTCACTCAGTCTGTAAACACTGTGAGGGCCCCGGGATAGTCACCCTGTCTGTAAACACTGTGAGGGCCCCAGGACGGTCACTCAGTCTGTAAACACTGTGAGGGCCCCAGGATAGTCACCCTGTCTGTAAACGCTGTGAGGGCCCCAGGACGGTCACCCTGTCTGTAAACACTGTGAGGGCCCCAGGATAGTCACCCTGTCTGTAAACACTGTGAGGGCCCCGGGATAGTCACCCTGTCTGTAAACACTGTGAGGGCCCCGGGATAGTCACCCTGTCTGTAAACACTGTGAGGGCCCCGGGATAGTCACCCTGTCTGTAAACACTGTGAGGGCCCCGGGATAGTCACCCTGTCTGTAAACGCTGTGAGGGCCCCAGGATAGTCACCCTGTCTGTAAACGCTGTGAGGGCCCCAGGATAGTCACCCTGTCTGTAAACACTGTGAGGGCCCCGGGATAGTCACCCTGTCTGTAAACACTGTGAGGGCCCCGGGATAGTCACCCTGTCTGTAAACACTGTGAGGGCCCCAGGATAGTCACCCTGTCTGTAAACACTGTGAGGGCCCCAGGATGGTCACCCTGTCTGTAAACGCTGTGAGGGCCCCAGGATAGTCACCCTGTCTGTAAACAGTGTGAGGGCCCCAGGATAGTCACCCTGTCTGTAAACACTGTGAGGGCCCCAGGATAGTCACCCTGTCTGTAAACGCTGTGAGGGCCCCAGGATAGTCACCCTGTCTGTAAACGCTGTGAGGGCCCCAGGATAGTCACCCTGTCTGTAAACACTGTGAGGGCCAGGGACTGTCACCCTGTCTGTAAACACTGTGAGGGCCCCCAGGATAGTCACCCTGTCTGTAAACACTGTGAGGGCCCCAGGATAGTCACCCTGTCTGTAAACACTGTGAGGGCCCCAGGACGGTCACCCTGTCTGTAAACGCTGTGAGGGCCCCAGGATAGTCACCCTGTCTGTAAACACTGTGAGGGCCCCAGGACGGTCACCCTGTCTGTAAACGCTGTGAGGGCCCCAGGATAGTCACCCTGTCTGTAAACGCTGTGAGGGCCCCAGGATAGTCACCCTGTCTGTAAACACTGTGAGGGCCCCAGGATAGTCACCCTGTCTGTAAACGCTGTGAGGGCCCCAGGATAGTCACCCTGTCTGTAAACACTGTGAGGGCCCCAGGATAGTCACCCTGTCTGTAAACACTGTGAGGGCCCCCAGGATAGTCACCCTGTCTGTAAACGCTGTGAGGGCCCCAGGACGGTCACTCAGTCTGTAAACACTGTGAGGGCCCCGGGATAGTCACCCTGTCTGTAAACACTGTGAGGGCCCCAGGACGGTCACTCAGTCTGTAAACACTGTGAGGGCCCCAGGATAGTCACCCTGTCTGTAAACGCTGTGAGGGCCCCAGGACGGTCACCCTGTCTGTAAACACTGTGAGGGCCCCAGGATAGTCACCCTGTCTGTAAACACTGTGAGGGCCCCGGGATAGTCACCCTGTCTGTAAACACTGTGAGGGCCCCGGGATAGTCACCCTGTCTGTAAACACTGTGAGGGCCCCAGGATAGTCACCCTGTCTGTAAACGCTGTGAGGGCCCCAGGACTGTCACCCTGTCTGTAAACACTGTGAGGGCCCCAGGATAGTCACCCTGTCTGTAAACACTGTGAGGGCCCCAGGATAGTCACCCTGTCTGTAAACACTGTGAGGGCCCCAGGATAGTCACCCTGTCTGTAAACACTGTGAGGGCCCCAGGATAGTCACCCTGTCTGTAAACGCTGTGAGGGCCCCAGGACGGTCACCCTGTCTGTAAACGCTGTGAGGGCCCCAGGATAGTCACCCTGTCTGTAAACACTGTGAGGGCCCCAGGATAGTCACCCTGTCTGTAAACACTGTGAGGGCCCCAGGATAGTCACCCTGTCTGTAAACACTGTGAGGGCCCCAGGATGGTCACCCTGTCTGTAAACACTGTGAAGGCCCCAGGATGGTCACCCTGTCTGTAAACACTGTGAGGGCCCCAGGATAGTCACCCTGTCTGTAAACACTGTGAGGGCCCCGGGATAGTCACCCTGTCTGTAAACACTGTGAGGGCCCCAGGACGGTCACTCAGTCTGTAAACACTGTGAGGGCCCCAGGATAGTCACCCTGTCTGTAAACGCTGTGAGGGCCCCAGGACGGTCACCCTGTCTGTAAACACTGTGAGGGCCCCAGGATAGTCACCCTGTCTGTAAACACTGTGAGGGCCCCGGGATAGTCACCCTGTCTGTAAACACTGTGAGGGCCCCGGGATAGTCACCCTGTCTGTAAACACTGTGAGGGCCCCAGGATAGTCACCCTGTCTGTAAACGCTGTGAGGGCCCCAGGACTGTCACCCTGTCTGTAAACACTGTGAGGGCCCCAGGATAGTCACCCTGTCTGTAAACACTGTGAGGGCCCCAGGATAGTCACCCTGTCTGTAAACACTGTGAGGGCCCCAGGATAGTCACCCTGTCTGTAAACACTGTGAGGGCCCCAGGATAGTCACCCTGTCTGTAAACGCTGTGAGGGCCCCAGGACGGTCACCCTGTCTGTAAACACTGTGAGGGCCCCAGGACGGTCACCCTGTCTGTAAACGCTGTGAGGGCCCCAGGACGGTCACCCTGTCTGTAAACACTGTGAGGGCCCCAGGATAGTCACCCTGTCTGTAAACACTGTGAGGCTGATGGTTGGCTGTGATTGGCTGTTAGGGCGATGGATGGCTGTGATTGGCTGTGAGGGCGATGGATCAGGGTTGGCTGTGATTGGCTGTGAGGCTGATGGATGGCTGTGATTGGCTGTGAGGGCGATGGATCAGGGTTGGCTGTGATTGGCTGTGAGGGCGATGGTTGGCTGTGATTGGCTGTGAGGGCGATGGTTGGCTGTGATTGGCTGTGAGGGTGATGGATGGCTGTGATTGGCTGTGAGGGTGATGGATCCGGGATGGCTGTGATTGGCTGTGAGGGCGATGGTTGGCTGTGATTGGCTGTTAGGGCGATGGATCAGGGTTGGCTGTGATTGGCTGTGAGGGCGATGGTTGGCTGTGATTGGCTGTTAGGGCGATGGATGGCTGTGATTGGCTGTTAGGGCGATGGATCAGGGTTGGCTGTGATTGGCTGTGAGGGCGATGGTTGGCTGTGATTGGCTGTTAGGGCGATGGATGGCTGTGATTGGCTGTTAGGGCGATGGATCAGGGTTGGCTGTGATTGGCTGTGAGGGCGATGGATGGCTATGATTGGCTGTGAGGGCGATGGTTGGCTGTGATTGGCTGTGAGGGTGATGGATGGCTGTGATGGCGATGGATCCGGGATGGCTGTGATTGGCTGTGAGGGTGATGGATGGCTGTGATTGGCTGTGAGGGTGATGGATGGCTGTGATGGCGATGGATCCGGGATGGCTGTGATTGGCTGTGAGGGTGATGGTTGGATGTGATTGGCTGTGAGTGCGATGGATGGCTGTGAGGGTGATGGATCAGGGATGGCTATGATTGGCTGTGAGGGAGATGGTTGGCTGTGATTGGCTGTGAGGGCGATGGATGGCTGTGATTGGCTGTGAGGGCGATGGATGGCTGTGATTGGCTGTGAGGGCGATGGTTGGCTATGATTGGCTGTGAGGGCGATGGATGGCTGTGATTGGCTGTGAGAGATGTGGAGGTTCCTCGGGTAAAGTCCTGCACGCGCCCCACCCACTCACTGATTCCCTGTTCGCGGTTGCCAGGCTGCAGCCAATCAGCGTGCAGAAAGCAAATGTGCGGGAAAATGACTGTGTGTGCCGCGGTGCATGCCGGGTGCTGGGACACAGATAGTCAGCTCGGTCCATGAAAGTCGACCAGCTCAATATGGCTGCTGTACCGAGACACTCACCGGAGTGAGCACTGCCTGAGGGGAGTGAGTGTCAGTGAGTGAGCATTACCTGAGGGGAGTGAGTGTCAGTGAGTGAGCATTACCTGAGGGGAGTGAGTGTCAGTGAGTGAGCATTACCTGAGGGGAGTGAGTGTCAGTGAGTGAGCATTACCTGAGGGGAGTGAGTGTCAGTGAGTGAGCATTACCTGAGGGGAGTGAGTGTCAGTGAGTGAGCATTACCTGAGGGGAGTGAGTGTCAGTGAGTGAGCATTACCTGAGGGGAGTGAGTGTCAGTGAGTGAGCATTACCTGAGGGGAGTGAGTGTCAGTGAGTGAGCATTACCTGAGGGGAGTGAGTGTCAGTGAGTGAGCATTACCTGAGGGGAGTGAGTGTCAGTGAGTGAGCATTACCTGAGGGGAGTGAGTGTCAGTGAGTGAGCATTACCTGAGGGGAGTGAGTGTCAGTGAGTGAGCATTACCTGAGGGGAGTGAGTGTCAGTGAGTGAGCATTACCTGAGGGGAGTGAGTGTCAGTGAGTGAGCATTACCTGAGGGGAGTGAGTGTCAGTGAGTGAGCATTACCTGAGGGGAGTGAGTGTCAGTGAGTGAGCATTACCTGAGGGGAGTGAGTGTCAGTGAGTGAGCATTACCTGAGGGGAGTGAGTGTCAGTGAGTGAGCATTACCTGAGGGGAGTGAGTGTCAGTGAGTGAGCATTACCTGAGGGGAGTGAGTGTCAGTGAGTGAGCATTACCTGAGGGGAGTGAGTGTCAGTGAGTGAGCATTACCTGAGGGGAGCGAGTGTCAGTGAGTGAGCATTACCTGAGGGGAGTGAGTGTCAGTGAGTGAGCATTACCTGAGGGGAGCGAGTGTCAGTGAGTGAGCATTACCTGAGGGGAGTGAGTGTCAGTGAGTGAGCATTACCTGAGGGGAGTGAGTGTCAGTGAGTGAGCATTACCTGAGGGGAGTGAGTGTCAGTGAGTATTACCTGAGGGGTGTGAGTGTCAGTGAGGTGAGCATCACCTGATGTGAGTGTCAGTGAGTGAGCATTACCTGAGGGGTGTGAGTGTCAGTGAGTGAGCATTACCTGAGGGGTGTGAGTGTCAGTGAGTGAGGATTACCTGAGGGGAGTGAGTGTCAGTGAGTGAGCATTACCTGAGGGGAGTGAGTGTCAGTGAGTGAGCATTACCTGAGGGGAGTGAGTGTCAGTGAGTGAGCATTACCTGAGGGGAGTGAGTGTCAGTGAGTGAGCATTACCTGAGGGGAGTGAGTGTCAGTGAGTGAGCATTACCTGAGGGGAGTGAGTGTCAGTGAGTATTACCTGAGGGGTGTGAGTGTCAGTGAGGTGAGCATCACCTGATGTGAGTGTCAGTGAGTGAGCATTACCTGAGGGGTGTGAGTGTCAGTGAGTGAGCATTACCTGAGGGGAGTGAGTGTCAGTGAGTGAGCATTACCTGAGGGGAGTGAGTGTCAGTGAGTGAGCATTACCTGAGGGAAGTGAGTATCAGTGAGTGAGCATTACCTGAGGGGAGTGAGTGTCAGTGAGTGAGCATTACCTGAGGGGAGTGAGTGTCAGTGAATATTACCTGAGGGGTGTGAGTGTCAGTGAGTGAGCATTACCTGAGGGGAGTGAGTGTCAGTGAGTGAGTATCACCTGATGTGAGTGTCACTGAGTGAGCATTACCTGAGGGGTGTGAGTGTCAGTGAGTGAGCATTACCTGAGGGGTGTGAGTGTCAGTGAGTGAGCATTACCTGAGGGGTGTGAGTGTCAGTGAGTGAGCATTACCTGAGGGGAGTGAGTGTCAGTGAGTGAGCATTACCTGAGGGGAGTGAGTGTCAGTGAGTGAGCATTACCTGAGGGGAGTGAGTGTCAGTGAGTGAGCATTACCTGAGGGGAGTGAGTGTCAGTGAGTGAGCATTACCTGAGGGGAGTGAGTGTCAGTGAGTGAGCATTACCTGATGGGAGTGAGTGTCAGTGAGTGAGCATTACCTGATGGGAGTGAGCATTACCTGAGGGGAGTGAGTGTCAGTGAGTGAGCATTACCTGATGTGAGTGTCAGTGAGTGAGCATTACCTGATGTGAGTGTCAGTGAGTGAGCATTACCTGATGGGAGTGAGCATTACCTGAGGGGAGTGAGTGTCAGTGAGTGAGCATTACCTGATGTGAGTGTCAGTGAGTGAGCATTACCTGATGTGAGTGTCAGTGAGTGAGCATTACCTGATGGAAATGAGCATTACCTGAGGGGAGTGAGTGTCAGTGAGTGAGCATTACCTGAGGGGAGTGAGTATAAATGGGCAAATGGTCAAGGCGGAGCGGCTCAGGAATTGTAAACAGGCAAATGGTCAAGGCGGTCTGGACAAAAATGTCAGAGAGGTAATGCTAATTTTCTTGTTCTTGCTACCCAGACAAAGTAACTTAACGTTAAAAAAGAAAACCAAATCCTGTAGCTGAGCCCTAGTGTTACTGTTGGTTGTGACTGTTCCATTACCTATAAAGCTCTAAAAAACTCTAGCCCCCATTCTATTTCTTCCTTCTTTTGGAGCAGCCTGTCTACTCCCATCAATTTCTCCCTTTGTCAGCAATCATTTAAAAAGTCACTCAAAACCTATTTTTTCAGAATGTTATATGGCCTCTGTGACGGTACAATACGTTACTCCGTTAAGTATTCCCTTCTTCCCATAAAAGAAAATCACCCAATACTCCACGAGTAGAAATATCCCTGGAATCGCCGAATAATCCACACATGAGCCAAAGCTTAATGCTGGAACAAGACTGATTTACTGGCACACAGAACTCACAATTTATGCAACATAAAACTCCTCCTCTGGGCCAGGCTAGATAATTGAGTTTTAACAATACACACAGCTCAATTATCTGCTGGCCAGAACATTTACAGTTTTTAACAATTTCAGAAAGTACTTTTTATACACCATACAAACATAATTTCAACATCCCTGGGTAGCTGAGGATACTGGTGGTCATATATCCAAATTTCATGAATTTCCGTTCGGTAGTTTCTGTGTCGCATCGTGTGGAAGTTTGACCGGCTTGCCATGTGGAGGTATCCGATCTAGAGTTCCATAGAATCAGTAGCAAGAGCCGGTCTCCGTTCGCATCTAACTGCACGAAAACCACCGTTCGTATGGTGCAGCTGGTTACATGTGAACGTTCCCCTAATTCGGTAGATTCTATCTACCGAATGCCAGTTTGATTCGTGGAGGGGAACGTATTCATCCAGGACTTCCATAGGGACCGGGCGTTCGCATGGTTGCCGTGCTGAAATTAGTTCCAGGCAATTCCTGCATAAGTCCCGCTGACCGCGTTCGTGAGTTCTAAGATGGCCGCCATCCTTTGTTCTCGCCACGTGTTCGTATGTCGAATGGCGGCCACCTAGTAGCAGTTAAGTTGCAGTTTCTGTGTGTTCTAATGCTGATTGCTACCCAGGGTGTGTGGTCTCTGTTCGGTAAACGGATACATTTCTTTCGTACATTTTGAACCGAATGGATACATGCATTAAAACAGCAGGGAGAGGGTTTAACTGAGGGCCCACAGGTAAATACATGGAAAATCCTTCACAGCCTCCCAGAGTAACTTATTTCACAAACCTGTCTCTTGCTCTCTCTGCTACTTTGCTACTTCCATTTGGTTGCCATCCACCACGCCCCACCTCCTCTAGATTGTAAGCTCGTTTGAGCAGGGTCTTCATCAACAACCCATTGTTCCTGTAACATTTTGTAATGGTCTAATTTCTTGTTACATTTCCCCTTTATATTATTGTAAAGTGCTAATTCTAATGGAACTTTACATTCCTTTGAGATCATTGTGTTCCTGTGTAATGTCTCTGTATCAGAATATTTATAGGCGTAGTTGTAGTGGTATTTATTGATGGCAATTCTCTTTTCCTGGATGAATGGATAGCGTGTACTGTCTGCCTTTCATGTGGGAAGGTGGCTAAAGTGCCCCAGGCTCTCATGACCCTGTTCCTATTTTGTAATGATGTCAGCCTAGCACGACTGTATTAAGGAAATGCTTTGTGCTGGGATCTTGGTTTCATTTTCCTAGAAATGTTCATTATCTGTGACGGACCCTCCGTCAATCAATGCTTCTAGTGCTCACCAAGGACCATCAGCACTGCACCAGAAACCATAAGCAATGCAGACCCCACGAACAGCCGCAGCTTGGTTGGGGTCTCGCCGTCTCCTACCCACCCTGGACCTACGACAAGGCTCCAGTGGTTGAACCTCTCTTCCTTCAGAGAGCGTAGCAGGAACAGCTCTTACAAGAGCTAGTGATTATCCAAGGGAGTATGATGATCATAGCAATCCCTTGTAGTGATATAGCAGTTCTCTACAACACGAGACAAGGCTGCGAGTTGAGGGTAAGAAGGTCTGAGAGTTTAATGGTACAGGTTGGATTTTTATACAATCCCTTCCCTCTGCCTGTGATATAAGTAAAGGTAGTTAATGCATTAACTTAATTATCCACAGGCAGAAAAAATACACAATTTTATAAAGTCCCATAAGTACCCCAAAACACAACATATCCCCATAAATGTTACATCCTCTGATAGCCCTGATCTGGGTGAACAACATATCCAAAAATCAGATCAGGGGTTCAGAAATTATATGGCAGTCATAGTTTTGCCCAGGTGAACACAGGATTTCATGGCCAAAACAGTTCCATAGATAGATGATGGATTACCGACTGTTCATCAACATTCGCCAGCTGCATGGCTACATCGCATACCGCCATTTCAGGATAGAAGGAATCCACCATCTACGTGACTGTAGCAGAATGGAGACCTCCAAGTATATATATATATATATATACACACACACACACACACTTCCCCCTTGTATTCGCCTGTTTCATCCTTTTTCCATTCAGGAGACGTCATAAACAGTCCTGAACAAGGACTACCCCTGTACCCCATTAGAACATTGACACCGACCACCTAAGTGCAAACCCGCAAGTGAAGTAATTAATGAATGCTTCCCCAAAACTTTACCTCAATGGCATTTCCGTTTCATCAAACTGATCTGAGTGATTCTGGGATATGTTTTCCAACTGAAGCCCCCTGGTGGATATCATGGTAGAGAACCTGACTAGGATGCTGGAGCTGTGAGTTAAAACCCAGCCAGGGCTCGGGCTGTGCCGTGACAGAGCCCCCCACAAGGAGCGACCTTCGGGGGCGAACAGACAGCGCTTCAGCTAGAGGATCCAATTCAAGCTGTATAGGCATCCGAATTATCAGTATCCGAGAGTGTTGGAACATTTTACAGGTTGTGATTCTTCAAGGAGGCGAGAAGGCTTAGCCTGTTCAAAGACCTCTAGATCTTCTCTGCGGACCACGGTTCCATTGGAGGCAATTACACAGTCTGGGGACAGAGTCTCTGTGTTGGAGCAGGAAATGTTAGGGTAGACAGAGGCTGGGGATTGGAAAGTAGCTAGAACCTTTTGAGGCTCTGGAACAGGATCAGGGTTAGCTGGGACCATGATGATGCCATTGGTCTGGTTAGGTGGTCTGCTCAGTATGGTCGCATGCAGAGTTGTACCACAGCAACAGAGGTGTTTCATAGGCTGCCATGGAGGACTTGCTGGATGGTGACACAGAGCCCCCACATGGCAATGGGCGAGGAGAATGTATTGGGCAATATCTGATGTAGTGGCCTCCCTTGCCACAATAGAAGCAAAGGCCTTTGGCTTTTCTTCTGGCTTTTTCATTTACCATGAGCATGATATTCAGTGTTCCAATTTGCATGGGTTCCTCTATGTCCATGGTGGGGATAGGGGTATAGGTCTCACCAGCAGGTTTGGAACGTTGATGGGGCAAAAAGCTGGTTTCAAATTGCTCCTGCTTTCTTTCTCTGAACCGGCGATCTAGCTGGGTGACCAGAAGGAAAAGATCTTCCAATGAAGTGGGTACCCCAACTCTGGCTAGTGCATCTTTTAATGTCTCAGACAGACCCAATCTGTATTGCTCTATTAGACCAGTCTCATTATAACCGGTGTCAGCAGCTAACTCCCGGAAAACTGTAGTATAATCCTCCACTGGTCTTTTCCCTTGCTGGAGGGAATGGAGGGCAGTGCGTGCAGCAGAGGGTCTCAGGGTGTCATTGTATAATGTATGCATTGCTGCAGCAAAGGAGTCCCATGGGTCCAGTATTGGACTGTTTGAGTGCAGGAGTTGGTGTGCCCAGGTTTGGGGTTTACCCGACAGCAGAGCAATAGTAGTGCGAACCTTCACATAATCATTGGGGTATGTGCATGGTTTTAAAGTGAAGAGCAGTACGCAGGCTGTGATAAATGATCGCATTTCAGTCCTTTTCCCAGTGAACTTGTCAGGTAATGCAAAATCAGGTTCCGGAACATGGTGTGTGTTCCCCTTTAACTTAGCAAAATCACACTGCAATTCACTTACGGTTTGGGACAGGAGGGTCACTTGCTGTGTGAGGGTACTCAGGACATTCATCATCTCTGCGGGCTCCATGGTAAAGATCTGGTCATTATGTAACAGTCACCTGGGGATTTATGTAACAGTTTACCAGGAGTTGGAACCCAGGTGCAGGAGATGGCACAGGAAGGAGGCAAAAACCAGAAGCGCAGTACAGATTAAGGGGAAATCCAAAGGCTGGGTCAGACGAGAAGCAGAAGTCAGGGCTGGCAGTGCAGTAACAAAGTCGGTAAAGCAGGGAGAGGTCAGAGTCCAGGAAATCCGTCAGTAGTGTAGCAAAGATCCGGCAGGAAACTCCAAACAGGCAAAATGACCAGATACTAGGTCTCAGGCAGGGCTGGATTTTACAGCCTGCTAATTAGGTGCAGCTGACCCTAATTGGAAAAGGGCTGCAGGTGGATCAGCACTGCTTAATCCAGACAAGGGGTCAGAAAGCAGACGAATGCAAACAAAAACTGAAGCTCCCTGGTGGATATCATGGTAGAGAACCTGACTGGAATGCTGGAGCTGTGAGAAGCTCCCGGATCTGGATTGAGTGGTGGTGGATGTGTTCCTCCACCTCTGGCCGAGCGAACTGGCCTATGCCTTTCCACCGTTCTCCATGCTGGCGAGAGTACGCCATTACTCTCGCCTCCACAGAGAAGCTCTCCTTTTCATCGCTCCCCTCTGGCAGGGTCAAACGTGGTTTCTAATTCTTTTAGAATTACTTTGTGACCTTCCACTCCTTGCCATCGTTCTCCCTTCTACTAATGGGCTGGACCTAGTGAGTTGGACTTTCCAGGGATCCTGATCGCTCCACGGGTTTTTCAAGATTGACTAAGGACCTTTTATGGGAATCATGGGCTCCTGACACCAGATGATGCTACATCTCTGCTTGGAATTCTTACATTAATGGGTGTTGGAGAGAGGTTAGGATCTTTTACAGCACCGTTTTCTCTCGTCCTGTACGATCAGTCCCATCTCTTCTAGCTAGGTTGTTCATATCGGTCTGTCAATGTAGGGCGCTCAGCTATATCGATGGCTCACGTTCCCCTTCAAGACCTCCCAGGAGATCAGGACCATCTGGTTTGTCTCCTAATGGGAGGTATTAAGTTGTCCAGTGTCAGGATTATATTGATCCAGCACGCAGAATAGTATCACACCCTAGAACGAAGGGTAACATCTTACCGGGCCTTAGAATGGCCGGACTTAACGTACCCGAGAATAGTCAGAAAACTAGCCGAGGTCAGGGACACAGAATGAGACTTAGCGATAAGGAAAAGCCACAAGTCAAGGGTACCGGAAGTCAAAACGAAGCCAAAGTCAAAAAACAGAAAAACACGATCAGGAACACATTCTCGGATAACCATCTAAGGGAAACCACGACAGGACAATGAGCTAAGGAAGAAGTGAGTTTAAATAACCTTCTTGCAGATCCGATTGGCTGTACCTAGCCCTTGACCCCAAAACGTGTGTGTGCATCTTTTGCGTGACCTCACCCGCACGTCGATGGCGTCTTTACCGTGGACGGACGTGGGGCTGTATAGTTGCATGGGTCAGCAGCGTCTGGCGTGCACTGACATGCCGCACAAGCCAGACATCATGGCAGAAGTCCGCCGAGGGGCACTCCCCTCTATCTTCGGAAGGTGATTATCTCCGTTTTTGCCACATGGATACGAAGGATACCTGACATCCAGATCCCTTGCACCTAAATATTCCCCCCTTTAGGACATGGACTTGGTGCTGTGTTTTTCTTAGGGGTTGGCCAGATAATGTCTCTATGGTTTGTTTCTTAGAATTTTTTTGGTTGAGCTTATGCTATTATGTCTCATTTCCTTCCGACATGTTTCGGGCATTTGATGCGGACAGCTTTTTCCTTCTCTCTAGGCAGCGTACCATTTTCTATCTTGTGCCATGATATGTCCGATTCTACGCCAGTTTTTTTTTATCCGTTCTTTAAGGCAATATCTCCGTTGTGCATCGGTAATACTCTTACAGTATGTCGAAGTTACTGCGCCTTTTCAGACTTCGTCTACGGGCCAGCTTTTTTTTTTTTTTTGCCCTGGCAGGAATCGATTCCTGATCTGGAGCCCATTTGGTCCAAGGGGTGGCGGCATTGCAGGTTTATTTCACAACACGTTTGCCGACATTAGGCAATGTGCGGTTTGGACGCAGGAGAATTCTTTCATGTGTTTTATGTTAGACAATCTTCTCACGCTTCTTTCACTTTCTAAATCCTCATATGAAGCCTCCTGTAATGTGGTAAATTTGTAGATTATGCTAATGTAGTGTACCTATAATCTTAATTTTATTAATGTCAGGAGGCAAATGTTTTCCCACCCATCTTTTCTTCCTACCCTTGGCTTTCTGTTCCTTGGTTTTTAATTTTTACTGTTAGGATTTAGGTTTGAAATGTTTCATAGCGATAGCACATCTACTGTTATTATTACCATTAATTTTATCGCGTTCAAGTGTTAGAATTATTTTGCCTAATTTAATTTGTTTATTACATGGTTATTGTAAGATGGACAACATACCATTTCAGATGCCTTTCACTTCTTTTTGCTTCCTCCCGTGTGATCGGTTACTTCCCTGGCAAAACCCGCTTCTGCAGTTTCTCCGGACGACTCCTTATCCATGTGTGATTGGTTCTCTTCAGTGGACAATTCTACACCTACGCTTGTCTTGGGTTGTTTTCCTTACTGGATTTTCGGAGTTCCTCATTGATTATTTTGCCATATGATAACTGTTATGTTTGCTAATTTTGTTACCTGTTTTATGTTTGCTACAAAGAAAGGAGGGACTGTCAGGGCATTTTATGTAGCAGTTTTCTTTTCTTTTTCTGATTGGTTTCTGTTTTATGATCTGTGCCGCTAGAGATTTCAGTAAAGGGAGTTATGCAAAATATTCGCTTCCTGTCATTACTAAAATTAAGATCATAGGTACACTATGTTAGCATAATCTACAATTGTTCTATAAAAGCAAAACTAGTTGAATTGCAGAAGCAACAATTTTACTTTAAAATACTTTCCCAAGCTTTTTATTTAGCATAATGTAAAGGAAAAAAAAGCATAGTTCCCCTATAAAATGTTGGAATTTATCCTAGACCTGAAAAGAGCAACATTTGGACTGATATATGAGCCTAGAGCGTGCAGTGTAACAAGTAGCACTCCACAGAAAGGCCACACAAGGAGAGTTATACAGTACAAGGTTTATTAATACTGGATCGTCACAGTGCGGAGTTACCAAACGCTACTCTGAGCGACAATAGAGGAATGAATATAAAAAAGAAAAGTTGAATTTCAGTTTTTGTTTCTTTAAAAAAAAAAAAGGCATGAGTGAGTAGAAGAAGTAGGAGAGCAACTTAAAATAATTTATAAAAAAAAAATGTATAAAACTGTTAACAACGAGAGCAGAAAAATTCAGCACAATTGAAAGACACATTAAGACGTCAATTTTCGATTTATGGTATTGGTGTTTTTTTCACATTTTTATTTCTCTTTTTTTTTCTTTTTCATTTGTTTTTTTAACATTTGTACAAAATGGGTGGGGTGGAAAGGCGGGGATAAGCAAACAGCGTATTCTGCTGTGTGCACCAGCAGCAAAAAAGGTTAACGTTTATAGGGATGATGTGACGGGACGCGTACGAATGCAGACACACATCCAGTGTAAAGTGGGGTTTTCTGTACATTAACAACAGTGCTTTGTGTTCTGAGACACACACACACACAGGGAGATCTAGAAAGAGGGAATAAAGTCAAGGTTATTTTCCTCTAAGGAGGTTGAATAGAAAAGAAGGTGAAATATGTCAGTTACACTACAAGGTGAGGAGGGAGAGTGTATTGTGCTTTAGCTTGCAAACCCACAGTTTCTGTGTGACACAGGTCATTTAGGCCTTAAAGCCAGCCATCAGGATCCCCCCAGTAATTCAAGTCTTTAGGGTGTCCCTCTGCGTAAATACAGGTGAATGTACATGAGTCTTATTCCTGACCTATTAGTCCAGTATAAAACCCCAAACTGAGCCTTTTTGGATCTGAACCCTGCTTTGCTTCCATGGGTACATGTCAAGCCATGCAAATAGTGTATGTAGGGTTCATTAAAAAGTTTAATCTACGTTTACAATATAGTTCTATGTATAGGACCACTGCTCTGATTTCATTTTGGCAAATATTCTGTTTGGGTGGCATGGTCAAACTGTATTTCTTCCCACCTAAGCCAAATAGGCAATGGACCTTGCCAAAGCTACATTAATGCTGGATACGTAGTATTCTTGTCCTTTTATATTAAGGAAATTATTCAGTATTATTCAGTAGTTTGTATAAATAGCTTTACTGTTAGTCTCGCTGCTGTTGGCTGATTTCTTTGTCAGTTTGTATTTTTGTATTTTGCTCCTGACACAAAACTTCCTTAACTCTAGAATTCTGCAAAAAGCTGCTTGTTCGTTGGTAATTTACGAACGCTTTACACTTGCTATACAACTGCATGTTGTGTGCACATGTTTATAAACCGGTCAGCAGTTTTTATAATTATCTAGCAGTATTTCTCCTCAGTTCTGTGAAACTCCCTATATGTATGAACTCCTCCTGATCTAAAACCCACTGCAAATAAGTTTGGTGGCCATGAGCATGCTGTGAAAGCTGATCATGTTAGATCTGTATGTTATAACCTTCTGCAAAGGGTGCACAGATCTGACTTGTCAAACACAGAATATTGGTCTGTCCTTGACTGGGAGCAGGGCTGTACCAGGCTCCAAGCTAGAGCAAGGCTGTACCAGGCTCCAAGCTAGAGCAGGGCTGTACCAGACCCTGACCGGGAGCTGGGTTGTATAGGCTCCAAGCTAGGGCAGGGCTGTACCAGGCTCCAAGCTAGAGCAAGGCTGTACCAGACCCTGACCGGGAGCTGGGTTGTATAGGCTCCAAGCTAGAGCAGGGCTGTACCAGGCCCTGACCGGGAGCTGGGTTGTATGAGCTCCAAGCTAGAGCAGGGCTGTACCAGGCTCCAAGCTAGGGCAGGGCTGTACTGGGCCCCAAGTTGAAGGAGGGCTGTACTGGGACCTGAGCACAGCTGTAGATTCCTTCAGAACTGCCTTACATCTGTGAGCAGGACTAGATCCTTAGTCACTTACTATGTCATCTCAACCTCACTCCTGTCACTACCCAAACCTTACCGTCTACCACAACTTTCCTTTAGGGGTTTACTCACATGCAGGTGCATAGAAAATAAGATTGTGCTCCTCTCACCTCCTCATCCATGTAATCCCTATAATAACACTTTCTACCACTATCTTGTCCTGAATGGGTGAAACTGAGCTTGGAAGCCGTGATCTAACAAGGTGCAATGATAAAGTAACCTGTGAGCTTCTGACTGAATAGTTTGCAGTTTTACATGTGTAGAGGTGTACTGCTTTGGACGTTAATTCTGAGCACTTCTTATTCACCTGGCTACTATAAGACATTGCGAGCTTCTTAAGAAAATGGCAGCTTCCAAATGTCTACATATACGGAAACTGCACAGGCTTAATTTCTTTTTACCGGGATACATTGTGTAATATATCACAGTTCAGCCCCAGGATTGCTAAATAACCATTACACACAGCGGCTTCTGTATAGCTTTGTAGCAAAGTGCTAAAAATGGAGCAGTCACTATGGAAACCAGTGTAACATCCTGGATAATTCCTGAACTTTTTTTTCTTTTCTTTTTAACGAATGGCCATTAAGAACACGTCTTTCCTTCAGCTGATACATGCCCTGCACTACGGCCACCTTTGTTTAGCTGCACCTTGATTCCCTAGGGCTTCTTAGACTAATGGTTCCCAACTCCAGCCTTAAGGCAGCAGCACAGCTATTTACCAGTGTCCTCTTTGACATGGAATTGGAAAATGCCAAAATCCTGGACTGTTGTGCCATCAGGATTGATTTGGAAACATTTTGGCCTTAATGTTGCATTATGTTCAATTCAGTAGAATTCTTTATTTAGTGAATAATCCCATCAATTCCTTTGTGAATCATACTCACTACAGCTGGCTCCCTTGGAGATTGGTATTAACAGAACCTTGACCTATATCATCTGCTGGTTACTGCCTTTGTGATCTCCCTATCCTGCTCTATAATCGATGCACCTAATCAAATACGTCCAGCTGATATTCTGATTGCATGCAGTTTAGGGAACATAGAACAATCTGTTAATGGTTTCCCAGCATCGGCAAATGTTAAACATTTTATATAAAGAGATATTTCCCTCTTCAAATGCTACAATTTTACTGCATAATTAATAAAGTGTAAATATTTTCCAAAGGAAATTTATTCATTTGATACTACTGACGTTCCTATCTTTCTCCAATGGCTGGTACACTGCAGTTCTGCCCCTGACCAGCAGGTGGATTGTGTAGGTGCCATTGGCTCAGCCAGCAGCTAGATAAAAATATTCTCTCTCTGGTTAGACCTAATTCCATACATGTCTCGAAGAGCTATATGTAGGAATACAAAATGTAAACAACTTATCCGCTATTTTTAACGCTAGTTATTGAACTTACACCTCTTAACTATAAACTCCCCTCTACATGGGGCTTTTTAATGCAAATAGAGCTTTTTTTTTTTGTGTCAATTCCAGTCTGTGCTCCTTAGATCTACACTTGCACCTGCCTGTGTTTTTGCAGCAGGTATTCCAATAAGGATGTGGCCGGGTGGGTTGTTTAAATTCCCACCCTGGAATTCGACAATGCATTTTCTTCCCGTAAAGCTCCATTAAGGAGGTAATTAATTGTGCTGTGTCCTCTCGCCACCTTTATTGCATTCTCACTTCATAAGATGGGTGCACAAAGTCTTGGCACAGCGTACTGAGTGCAAGTCGGCTCAGCAGCACATGTAAAGGGGAGACACACAGTGAACATGGGATGGGAAAGGAGGAGGCCTCAGTGATGAAAAAAGGCATCTTATAGCTACTGCTATCTCCTTCACTCCTTCGATGTCAGCTGTGTCATGGTGGGGTTGTCTGTTCTGTACACAGGGTTTACACCAGAGTTTTTACCCTTCCTGTGTGGGTTTTCAATGCCTCCTATTGAATGGAGTATTTAGACACATGGGGGGCATCTCTGTAGCAAGCAGTCTATAAGTCATGAAATATTGCAGCTGCCTTAATTTGGCACTAGCGGTGCCCTTGTCAGCTTTGGCACGGGGCAAACTGTATAATATTTCATGCCATCTCAAGTATAAGACCATGGGTTACTTCCTAAATCACAGTGTAAAGAAACAGTTTTGCTAACTTAAAACATTCAAGCTCTAAGGTTTTTCTTAACAAAAAAAAGTTGTTTTTTTCCTTCCTTTCCATTTCGAATTACAAGTGACTCCTTCAAAGCAAACCCCTGTATTTCTGCTAATGGTGCTGTGGTTAGGTTCTTTCATGAACAGCCCCTATGCCCACAGGTAGTGAAATGCACTGTGTTTGGGCAAACAATCTGCGTGAGGTGTATCCATTTTGGTGTGTCCTGCAAACATATCCCAAATACAACTTCATGCAACAAAACGGCCTTTTTAGGATGTTACTTTTTTTTTGTAATTTTCATTTTTTTATATTAAAATATGATCATTCAGTGGTGCAGTGAGTATAAAACTATGGCAATGTTAAAAGACCAGAGAAGTATGTGACAAGGAAAAGCTACAGCATGCAAATTTATTGTCTAGTCTAGCGGTGTCTGCTTGCTCTTGGTATACATTTTTTATTAATGGTAAAGAGGGGTACAATTAATATTTGCACATTAATTCAGCTATTCCATGTAAGATGGAGGGGAAAACGTCTGACTGTCTTACTCTGGTCTTTATTTCAGAGCCTGAAGCGTGTTGGTGGCCTGCTGCCTGGTGTACTGTGAGTGTTGGCGTTTAAATCTTTCTAATTTGGTCACTACATGTGTTTAAATTGCCAACATTTTTGTGCAGGCTCAGACCGCGTTAAATTTCAACTTGTAATTCTATAGATCTGTAAAATTCTCCCTCTAATTAAAACTTCAGCAGTCTTGTATAACTCAAGTAGTCTTATTTTCCCTTCCCAGACGCATTGCTGTGTCTGTTTTGTTGCATGAAATCACTGACTTGTTTAATTTATTGGGATTTGTCTCTTTTCGCACACACCTGTAGTAAACAAGAAGATATCATTTTGACTTTTTGGGAATTTGTCCAAGGATTACCTCTGCCAGAAATTACTTAATACAAATGCATTGGGTTGTTTTATAACCAGGAATTGCATATTGTAGGCTAAAATACCCAAGCTATAAAAAACTCTGTTATTCAGACCTAAAATGGGAGATTGATTTCCAATCTGCACTCTGGCATGTTAGGTAATAAACCCTGTGGGAAATGGGTTGTACAGTTTCTTCGCAGTTGATGTGGCCTGCTGCATGACATGTTTCCAGCATGGAATAAGTTAAACAGTTTGATCAGATGCCATACTTAAACAAAAACTAGCCATGCTACCTCTGGATACACCTGCATAGAAAAGGGTTAATCACTCCTGGTTCTTGGGCTGCACTTCCCTATCACAGTATGTGTCACTCCCCTCGCCTCAGAGCACCAATCCTTAATCCTATTACCAACCCCACAAACCCAAATCACAAGATACGGGGTGCAGAGCGGTCATTAGTGAGGGTCCGGCGTAAGCGCACCCCTCTACGTATGGATGCCAGCATATCCCCTTCGGGGGGTTCAGATGTGGCTTCCCCTGGTGCTGTGGTGGGGCCTTGACTGCGATCTGGAGCTGAAGGAAAGGGAAACTGACCATCCCCCAGAGCATGTGCTCCTGCGACCAATTCTCCAATCTTCTCCACGAGACTGTGCCTGTTAGCAGCCAGCAGCCCTCCTCCCATGTCTTCTTCATCTCCCCCTCCCCCACCATACACAGACATCTCTCCAGTGCCTCCCCATGCTGCATTGGGTAGACTTAGCCGTTTTGGAGATGACTTTGCATAGTCCAGGGGGCTTCCATCTTCCCCTCCAAGGTAGAAGACACATTCTTCACTCCCCACACGAGACCGTCCACCAAGTCCTCCTCCTGGAGAGTCTGGCACTGTAGGGGTCCTCACTGGCACTATTGGAGGGCGGCATGGTATAGGTCCAGCATTGGAAAGCGTGCGTCTGACAGTGGGTTTGGTGGAAGGGGTACGCCTGATAGTTGCTACCCCAGGAGTGGAGCCAGTCTGTGGAGGTGGAGGAGCAGAGCCAGATGGACAAGGCAGACCTGCTGTTGAAGCTGGGCGCTTGGTTTGAAGCATCCGGCGGTAGTTCTGAGCTAGGCTGCTGCTTCTCGGGACAGTGGAAGATCTGTCAAAGTCTCCTGAACCATCGGCCTCCGTGTCACCATTTACTGAGTAACAGTCGTAGTCTGACCCTAGGAAAGGATGCAGTAAAAACAGTTTAATAATAAATGAATCAATAAAACGTTTTTTTGGCGCTAAAATGAAGATGAGAGCATTATTAGTCACAGGGAGGCAATTAAAAATGGGCTTGGTTTCCATGGTGATTGTTTCAGCTGTAGAGCATTCTGCAGGAACAACCCATTGGTTTCTGTGGTGATTATTTCAGCTGAAGAGCAATCAGCAGGAACATTCTATTGGTTTCCATGGTGATTGTTAGATCTGTAGAGCAATCAGCAGGAACATTCCATTGGTTTCCATGGTGATTGCTCTACAGCTGATACAATCAGCAGGAACATTCCATTGGTTTCCCTGGTGATTGTTTTAGAACCTTGCTCTGGAATGGTCTTTTATATAGACCTGCCCTGAGAGGAAGGCCATAACTGGATGTGCAGTATTATATATAGTAAACCAACATTATTCCACTCTTGCACTTCTCATATGATCATATAAAGTCATGAATATATACAATGGCTGTTGTACCTTGAGATGGGATGGTGTCCTCTGAGCAGGAAGGGGTGGTGGTCTGTGTGCTGTAACCACTGGAGTATTGCAAGGAATCACGGCTGCTCTTCTGATGCTCTAAACTCAAACCGCGTGTCAGGACCATAGCCAGGTCGCTGGCTGCAGGTGACACCTCTTCTCCATGCTGCCAAGACAGATTCATGTATGTTACAAGTGACACCGCATTTTCCTCTGAAGATTACAGTGAATGGATATCAGCAGCAGACACCATTTCACACTACACATTGCACTGCACAGCATGTTCAGTTCTTTACATTCCTCTACCTGGCAGCTCCATGTGGTATCACTAAATCCATGTTCTCTGTGTTATTCACTAAAGGGAGAATTCAAAGTCCATTTAAGATATATGGTGAAAGATACATTCTCTAATTCAGCCGTGTTGATTTTGGTTACTCTGGACATTGAATTCTAAATTTAGTAAATAACTCTTCGTGTGTCTTTGTTGCCTATACGTAGTATGTTTTTTCTTTATTTATTTGATATAACTTTGACCAGAGAGAGTTTGGCAGTGTTTGACAAGCAGCACCAGGTACATACAGGTACCCTATACTTTCTGATCAAAGCTTATTTAAAGGGACACACCGGGCACCAAAGCATGTCTAATGCATTTGACACATTTTGGCCTCATTAATATGCTGTCTTTTTTTTAATGCTCAATTCTCTATAGTTTTTGCACACAAAAAAAAGTTTTTTGCTGAATGCTGCCCCATAAGCCTGCCTCTTTAGCCACACCCCCTCATGCAAGAAATACTTCCTTAAAGGACAACTATAGGCACCCAGACCACTTCAGCTCAATGAAGTGGTCTGGGTGCCAGGTCCATCTAGGGTTAACCCTGCAGCTGTAAACATAGCAGTTTCAGAGAAACTGCTATGTGTACATATGAGTTAATTCAGCCTCTAGTGACTGTCTCATTGACAGCCGCTAGAGGCGCTTTTGCGCTTCTCACTGTGATTTTCACAGTGAGAAGATGCCGTCCAAAGGAAAGCACTGAGAAATGCTTTTCTATGAACTGATTGAATGCGCGCACGGCTCTTGCCGCGCATGCGCATTCGGCAGATGATGTCGGAAGAGGGAGGAGAGTCCCCAGCGCGGAGGGAGCCCGGTGCTGGAGAAAGGTAAGAATTTAACCCCTTCGTCCCCCTTCAGACCGGTGGGAGGGACCCAAAGACCCTATAGAGCCAGGAAAACAAGTTTGTTTTCCTGGTACTATAGTGGTCCTTTAAAGGGACTCTCCAGTGCCAGGAAAACAAATCATTTTCCTGGCACTGCAGGTCCACTCTCCCTCCCACCACCCATCCCCGGTTGCTGAAGGGGTGAAAACCCCTCCTGCATTAGAGCTCTCCATAGGAAAGCATTGAAAATGCTTTTCAATGCTTTCCTATGGGGATCTGAGCGACGCTGGAGGTCCTCACGCAGCGTGAGGACGTCCAGCGACGCTCTAGCACAGAAAACCTGTGCTATGAGTCAGGAAGTGCCCTCTTGGGGCTGTCTAGTAGACAGCCAATAGAGGTGGAGTTAACCCTGCAAGGTAATTATTGCAGTTTATGAAAACTGCAATAATTACAGTTGCAGGGTTAAGGGTAGTGGGAGTTGGCACCCAGACCACTCCAATGGGCAGAAGTGGTCTGGGTGCCTGGAGTGTCCCTTTAAGTTCCTTATGTAGTCACACTGAGTGTGCAGCTTTTAATTCACAACCTGTCTGCAGACAGTCAGAGAATCTATAAACAGGTGGCGATATCCTTACACTATGCCTCCCTGGGTGTTCTCTCCATCTAATGCAGATCATTCAGTACTGTCACTGACTGAGCTGTGATAATTAAGTATGTTTCTTGAGTGAGGGGCGTGGCTAAAGAGGCAATGCTTATTGTGCAGCATTCTGCAAAACAGTTATTTTTTATGCAAAAACTATAAAGATATGAGCATGCAAACAATACCGCATATTAATTAGGCCAAAACCTACTGAATGCATTAAAGTAGTATTGGTGCCTGGAGGCTTTTAAACCCTAAATATTGCATTTACAATTGACGACATTATCATCTTTATTTAAATTGCTGTGTGACATGTCAAATGAACTGCTAGGATGATGTTTAGCAAGCTGTACTATTACTTTAGCTTATGCCATGATATTGACATGTGTAATGTGTGATCAAACCAGTATACTCCTACATCGTATCTCCTATTGTTGTCTTTAACATTTCCACATGGTAACATCTCACTATATATTCAGATATTCTTTACTCTGTTCTGTACAGTGGATTATTGTGTATGTTCTGCTTAGCTTCTTAATGAAAGCCTTTCCTTTCATCAGTGTGTGTATTTGAATGGGTACATGCACACCTTAGCAGCAATGACCGCGGGGGACATGCGTGGTCGGTATGGGTCCTCCAAACTTTGATAGCCTGGGCCGAGCTCTGCCTCCCGCAAATGTTCCACTCGATCTTTCCTGCGCTGCATTGAACTGGGTGGTGGGGTTTCATATGGCCCTGAGCGAGACCAGTCCTATGCCAGGCACGTTTTATATAAGTAGCCGAAAACAATGGGTAGAAAGAGAGAGCATTATTTATCATAGCAAAATGGGCGCAATTGTAAACACCTACTGCTTCTAGTATGTCAATCATGTTTTGTTAGCGTTTGTGTTTGATCTTGTTTACCTGTCATACAGTGTTGCGGATTATGTTGCTATATAAATAATTGTAATTTGTAATAAAGCTTGCATTGTGTTTTGCATAGCATAGTTGTGACTGGATGTTCTTTGCATTGAATATAGTGATATACTAAAACTATGACTATTTGCACCCCTTAGTAAATCTACTTGTAAGAGCTGCATTTATCTCACAACTACATTATAAATAAAGTGATAATCATTTACCGCCAATATGATGCCGGCACCATCAAAGGCAAACAAATTCTTTCAAAATGTTTACCATGTTAAATAGGATATTTTTGAAGATTAGCACTTGGTGCAGTAAAATAGAGGAGCGATTGTATCTAAAATTAACTTAAAGGGACACTATATGCACTAAAACAAGTTTAGCTTAATGAAGCAGCTGTACTGCTCAATTCTTTGCCATGTAGGAGATAAATAACTTTGTTTTAGCAGCCCTAGCTACACCTCCCTGCATGTGACTTACACAGCCTTCCTAAACCCTTCCTGTAAAGATAGATATAATGTTTATACTTTACCTTTATTACACAGTCTGTTTAATTAAGAATGTCTTATCTCCTGCTCTGTTAATAGCTTGTTAGACCCTGCAGGTGCCTCCTGTATGGAAGTTCAATTTACAGAGCATGAAGTATGTAACATCTTATTGAAAATGAAAGAGCAGTGAGACTGCAGAGGCATAATGTACACACCAAAATTGCTTCATTAAGCTAAAGTTGCTTTGGAGAATCATTTAAATAAAAGGCACTAGTTGCACAGATGGTCTGATAAATTTACTCTGTGCTCTAGCAACTGTCTGAGCTATTGTTAAAAGAAAATGAATTGTTGTGGTAAATAAAATGAAAATATCTAGATTAGTGCATGTGTTGCTCCATAAAGCAGCATCTAAAGAGTGACAATAGATGGCTTACTAACCGAAGTGGGGGAGCTGCACTCACTGACAGACTGACATGTCTCTGAAGCTTCTGAGGATGCAGAACTGGATGATTTCTGAGGGAAGGAAAAGGGATCTCTTCAAACATTGTGACACAGAATACTGAGAAAGGAAGTTAGGAACTATGATTTCAAAACATGTTAATGCAAAAGCCAATATTAAGAATGGAATTCTTTGCACTTTTTAGTAAATGGACTGCAAACCTTAATAAACCGACATTAATGCATGTTCTCATTGTTTAATCAGCACAGGGTACACATTACAAGTCTTTGGAAAAGAAGATATGAGATGTGTGTTTACCTGACTGGTGATGTCCGATGGCATTGGTGACGGAGGCTTCGAGTAACTGGCTTCATGTGAGCTGCACCCCGAGTCATGGGAGGACACACTTATTAAGCGCTGTGGGCCCCCGGTGGGCTGCGGGAGGCTGCGATAGCGACACGCGGAACCCGGTGAGTGAGGCTGCGAGGCAGCTGGCCACGAGGGGGCAGTCTTTGTACTGTGATGAATGGGAGGGTAAGGTACAGGAGTGAAGGGATCAGAGTATTGACAAGGAACGTGTTAATGGGGTTGACATGGTGTGCCACATTGAGGAATGTGTGAGGTAGGTGGTCATTACACAGTGACACATGCTGCAGATTTATCTCAGGCTTCAATATATATTGAAGCAAGCTGTGACCAAGAAGTGTCTCCTCCTGCATTATAAAGGCTCATTAATCACATAATTAACATTATATTCCCATAATGAGGGCACTTCAATAATTTGCAATTGGTGCTGAATTTATTGGGTTTTTAAATAGTGTAATATATGGGTGGGTTGACTGCAATTCTGCAAATAGTTTAACGTATGGATTGGCTAACTGGTGTTATGTGAATAGTTTAATGTATAGATGGGTCATGTGCTATTCTGTGAGTAGTGTATCGTATGGACCGGCTATCTGTCATTCTGTGAGTAGTGTAACGTATGGACTGGCTATCTGTCATTCTGTGAGCAGTGTATTGTATGGACCGACTATCTGTCATTCTGTGAGCAGTGTATCGTATGGACCGGCTATCTGTCATTCTGTGAGCAGTGTATCGTATGGACCGGCTATGTGTCATTCTGTGAGCAGTGTATCGTATGGACCGGCTATCTGTCATTCTGTGAGTAGTGTAACGTATGGACCGGCTATCTGTCATTCTGTGAATAGTGTATCGTATGGACCGGCTATCTGTCATTCTGTGAGCAGTGTAACGTATGGACCGGCTATCTGTCATTCTGTGAGCAGTGTATCGTATGGACCGGCTATCTGTCATTCTGTGAGCAGTGTATCGTATGGACTGGCTGTCATTCTGTGAATAGTGTATCGTATGGACCGGCTATCTGTCATTCTGTGAGCAGTGTATCGTATGGACTGGCTATCTGTCATTCTGTGAATAGTGTATCGTATGGACCGGCTATCTGTCAGTCTGTGAGTAGTGTAACGTATGGACTGGCTATCTGTCATTCTGTGAGCAGTGTAACGTATGGACCGGCTATCTGTCATTCTGTGAGTAGTGTAACGTATGGACCGGCTATCTGTCATTCTGTGAGCAGTGTATCGTATGGACCGGCTATCTGTCATTCTGTGAGCAGTGTATCGTATGGACTGGCTATCTGTCATTCTGTGAGCAGTGTAACGTATGGACCGGCTATCTGTCATTCTGTGAGCAGTGTATCGTATGGACCAGCTATCTGTCATTCTGTGAGTAGTGTATCGTATGGACTGGCTATCTGTCATTCTGTGAGTAGTGTAACGTATGGACCGGCTATCTGTCATTCTGTGAGCAGTGTATCGTATGGACCGGCTATCTGTCATTCTGTGAGCAGTGTATCGTATGGACTGGCTATCTGTCATTCTGTGAGCAGTGTAACGTATGGACCGGCTATCTGTCATTCTGTGAGTAGTGTAACGTATGGACCGGCTATCTGTCATTCTGTGAGCAGTGTATCGTATGGACCGGCTATCTGTCATTCTGTGAGCAGTGTATCGTATGGACTGGCTATCTGTCATTCTGTGAGCAGTGTAACGTATGGACCGGCTATCTGTCATTCTGTGAGCAGTGTATCGTATGGACTAGCTATCTGTCATTCTGTGAGTAGTGTATCGTATGGACTGGCTATCTGTCATTCTGTGAGCAGTGTAACGTATGGACCGGCTATCTGTCATTCTGTGAGTAGTGTATCGTATGGACTGGCTATCTGTCATTCTGTGAGCAGTGTATCGTATGGACCGGCTATCTGTCATTCTGTGAGCAGTGTATCGTATGGACCGGCTATCTGTCATTCTGTGAGCAGTGTATCGTATGGACTGGCTATCTGTCATTCTGTGAGCAGTGTATCGTATGGACCGGCTATCTGTCATTCTGTGAGCAGTGTATCGTATGGACTGGCTATCTGTCATTCTGTGAGCAGTGTAACGTATGGACCGGCTATCTGTCATTCTGTGAGTAGTGTAACGTATGGACCGGCTATCTGTCATTCTGTGAGTAGTGTAACGTATGGACCGGCTATCTGTCATTCTGTGAGCAGTGTATCGTATGGACTGGCTATCTGTCATTCTGTGAGCAGTGTAACGTATGGACCGGCTATCTGTGATTCTGTGAGCAGTGTAACGTATGGACCGGCTATCTGTCATTCTGTGAGCAGTGTATCGTATGGACTGGCTATCTGTCATTCTGTGAGTAGTGTAACGTATGGACCGGCTATCTGTCATTCTGTGAATAGTGTATCGTATGGACCGGCTATCTGTCAGTCTGTGAGTAGTGTAACGTATGGACCGGCTATCTGTCATTCTGTAAGCAGTGTATCGTATGGACCGGCTATCTGTCATTCTGTGAGTAGTGTAACGTATGGACCGGCTATCTGTCAGTCTGTGAGTAGTGTAACGTATGGACCGGCTATCTGTCATTCTGTGAGCAGTGTATCGTATGGACCGGCTATCTGCCATTCTGTGAATAGTGTATCGTATGGACCGGCTATCTGTCAGTCTGTGAGTAGTGTAACGTATGGACCGGCTATCTGTCATTCTGTGAGCAGTGTATCGTATGGACCGGCTATCTGTCATTCTGTGAGCAGTGTATCGTATGGACTGGCTGTCATTCTGTGAATAGTGTATCGTATGGACCGGCTATCTGTCATTCTGTGAGAAGTGTATCGTATGGACTGGCTATCTGTCATTCTGTGAATAGTGTATCGTATGGACCGGCTATCTGTCAGTCTGTGAGTAGTGTAACGTATGGACTGGCTATCTGTCATTCTGTGAGCAGTGTAACGTATGGACCGGCTATCTGTCATTCTGTGAGTAGTGTAACGTATGGACCGGCTATCTGTCATTCTGTGAGCAGTGTATCGTATGGACCGGCTATCTGTCATTCTGTGAGCAGTGTATCGTATGGACTGGCTATCTGTCATTCTGTGAGCAGTGTAACGTATGGACCGGCTATCTGTCATTCTGTGAGCAGTGTATCGTATGGACTAGCTATCTGTCATTCTGTGAGCAGTGTATCGTATGGACTGGCTATCTGTCATTCTGTGAGCAGTGTAACGTATGGACCGGCTATCTGTGATTCTGTGAGCAGTGTAACGTATGGACCGGCTATCTGTCATTCTGTGAGTAGTGTAGTGTATCAGAAACTCACCTGCACATGCTGGCTTTTCTAGAGCTTGAGGTGCTGGGGGAAGATGGGGGAGTTTGATAGGACCAAGAGTAATCAGATCCTTTCAGGTCCTTGATAACCTGCAGAAACCAATAACATGGGCTATTTTATTCCTTTCCATCACAGAAGCTCACAAATTCCAGAATATTTGTGATACTTCAAGTATTAACGAATTCATTTAGATATTTAAATTATGTAGGGATTAGGCTGTGTGTGTATGTGTGTAAATATGTGTGTGTGTGTGTGTATATATATATATATATATTGTGACTAGGTGCCCCTCGCCACTGGGCATTGGAGAGGACTGATTGCCAGCCTCCTGCCACTTGACTATGGCCCTGGCTCTTTAAAACCATTACTTGGTCTTATGGACTGTTATTTGGACTAATGCTGGCCCTTTAAAAACAGTGTATGGACATATTGAATCTTTTGGGACACTTTTTCTGCCCATTGAATCCATGGGAAGGTGTGCCTCTTCCCCATCCCTTGTCCCATTGTTCTCCAGCAGGGCGTTGTCCCAGGGACACTGCCAAACCAGTTGGAACGGGCTGTTTTGTCCCTCCTCGGTCAAAATATGACTTCCACCTATCTCCTGAACCACTTAACCGATTCAAGTGAATTTTGGATATGTTTGTCCCCAAATTATGCTGGTTATAAAAATATAAGTTTTATTGATTTTGCATGTAGTTACAAAAAATTGCATAAAAGTACGTTTTTTAGCTTGGAGATAATTGAGTTGATACAGTAATTAACTCCATTATCTCCCAAGCAGAGGGGAGGATTCTCATTGTAAAAAGTGGGTGTGCTTATGTGCCTTTATTGTATTGGTTGTTAAATTTACAGTTCCAGTGCCCCACAAGGTCCACGTGGGTGGTAACCTTGCTGGGAAAGTTGTATATAAGCAGGAATAAACGCTCAATGGAGTCAGTTCTTCTTCACCCTTCAAAACGTAGATGTGTGTCGTTGTTGAAAGAGAATTTGCAGCTTAATCACTAGCTCTTTTCAGAGCTCTGCCTCTCCATTGCTCCAGGGATCCAGTGGATGGGACTTCACTTCTCCACTACATCACTTCGCCCAGCATCTTGCCCGGAGGAAGGATGTAGCCAACGGCAGATACCCCTCTCTACCCTGGGTAGCCGTTACATATATCTATCTATCTATCTATCTGCGTATGTGTGAGTGTATAAATATCATACAAGATCCAGCGCACTCACTCATTCACTAAACAGCATTTTCAAGTCTCACAGAATGTAATAGTTTTATTCAAAAACACCTCACTTAGGCAACAAATAATGGGGGTTTAGTTACATTATATGATCATATATTGCATAAGCCTGCCACATCGTCAATGTACCCCATTCTTGGCAGGTCCTACTCTAGCAGCTTAATGTCTTTTATGAGATTGATCCACTTACTTGGGAAATGCTTTCTCCTGGGACTCTCTGCAGGGCAAGGTTAAATAGGGCCATGGAATGAGGCACCTGTGACAGGGAGGGGGGCAAAGCCAAGGAGTTGGGCTAGACTTCCTTGTAATTATGCATGTTCATGTGAGTGCAGCCTCTTAGTTTCATGCATTTATATTTGTTACATTTATGTTAAACATGGCATTTTATTAAAAGTAGTATGTACACCATAAGGACTATTCATTCACCTCGTTCATTATAAAGTGAGAATTTCACTTTAGATACTGTTATCATTTAACTTGTTTGGAAGCCCACCTATTGAACTGCGCTGCAGAATATGTTGGTGCTTTAAAAGTAATAATAATTAATGGTCACTAATTATTTTCTACGGCAGTGTCAAACCACTTACCTGTTCGCTGGCTGCAGGTAGTTTGTGAGGCTCATCGGTCTGCACCACTAGGTCTTCAATGATGGCTTGGAGGTGAGTGACCTCACCCAGCATGTGGATCTCTCCGTTCTGTAGCACAGGGGAAGAAACAAAGGGCTGGCTGGCCTTAAGAGAAATCAAGCATCATGGAATGTGTAGTTTTTCAATATATGGGGATCTACCTTTGGCCACACCTGCCTTATATTAACCCTTTAAAGGATCACTCCAGGCCAAAAAAAAAAAGACAATTTCAATTGTCTATATGGTGTCTGAAGGTGTTGGGAACCATCTTACTCTATGAGGCTGAAACCCCAATGTCCTCTAGATGGCACCCACCCACTTAGCCTCTCTGCCACCTCCTCTGCTGGCATCTGTGATACTCCCCACCTATCATTGGCTGCCCATTGACAGAAATGCCTTAGAAAGGTATATGAACGTAGAAGTCTAATGCTGAAGGGGAAAAATTAAAGATTTGTGCCAGAGACAGTAGGGCAGGGCAAGGCAGACAGGCACCGTCAAGAGAACTCTTGGGGGTAAATTGTTAGAAAACGGTTTAATGGGACAATATAGTAACCAAAACGGCTTTAGCTTAAAGAAATAATTTCTGTGCATAGATCGTGCCTCTGAAAACTCACAGCTCAACTCTGTCATTTAGGTGTTCAATCACTTTTGTATGCTTCTTAAATGTCCCTAATTCAGCAGGACAATCCTGATTTTTGGGTCCTGTCCTGCCTTAGTCCCATGGTGTTCAGTTTTTGGACACACCAGGGAACTGTCCCCAACATTCATAGCACAAGCACGTCAGTGGGCTGGTCTTGGACAGGCAGCCTGGCATGCATTAACGCCAGGCTGACCTGCCATTAACTCTGATGGGCTGCGTCACTGGCCCTTTACCGAAATGTAAACATTAGATCTCACTTTACAGTGTAAGTCACACGCAGGGAGGTGTGGCTAGAGCTGCAGAACCAAAGTGATTTAACTCTTAAATGGCAGAGAATTAAGCAGTGAGACTGCAGGGGCATGATCTATACACCAAAACTGCTTCGCTAAGATAAAATAGTTTTGAAGGTAAGAAAGCTCCCAGCACATAGACATCGTAACGACTCCATTGTGATTTAAGTTATTATGGTAATTAGTAGGATGTTTTGCGAAAAGAGGGAGTGTGGCTAAAGGTACAGGGTTATACTGCAGAAAGCTGCAAAGCGTTTTCTTTTTCAGTTAATCTAGAAAGCCATTACTATGTTTAGTAACTGAATTCTGTCCCAGCGGCCATGCTAGCATGCTGCTCCATAGTGCAAACGCCGTGCCTGTGCCTTACCACTACAGGCTGTAGTAATGCGATAAACGTGCAGAAACGTCCGCGTTCCTCTATCAGTGCCCTGCGCACCGCCTGCTTCTCGGTCTCTTCCAGCAGGAGGTACATGTCATTGACATCCTGCAGAGCATGATCTAGCTGCGGCTGAAGGTCTCCTTTGCCTGAAGAAGAGAAACTGCAATCATACTGCGTAAAATCACAATCTTTCCTTATCCTTCCTCAATGATTTTGGGTTATCTCATTCACACTCTACTTTCACCCCAGCTCACAAGTTCAATCCCCTCTAACACAGGACAACAAATAAAGAGATAACTAAAAACACCATAACTATCTACATCACATGCGCTATTACACTGTGACCCATCAGAGGCGCTATTACACTGTGACCCATCAGGGGTGATGTTAGGCCTCTGAAACATTCTTCCTCATTCCTGTTTCCATATGAATGATTATGGCAGGGATTTCATTCAGTGTGTACTTTCTTATCCAATGTCTGTGGGAGCATGGCACACTGCTTTATCACCCAAACAAGTCAATCTGTCTGAAATGATGCAGGGCAGTTACTGGCTAGGGCGTCAAAACCTTCTGCAAAACTGGCAAATGTCAGATCAATGTGAGGCATGAATATCCTTCTCCAGTGTATATATAGTGTGGCTGGAGGTTTTAGTATCACTCCAATGGCCATTCAAGTGTAAGTTCACCTGCCGCGTCAAGGCAAAATCGTAGTCCTACGCTAATAGGGTTAACGTGAGGTGGGCGGCAGCACTGTAACATGGCTGTGTAATACAAAAGCAAATACAAACTCCCACTACTCCTGGGGCTCCCACCCCATGTGTTCCCTATTAACCCCTTAAGGACACATGACATGATTCCCTTTTATTCCAGAAGTTTGGTCCTTAAGGGGTTAAGGGTTAATATGTGTCTGGGTGTTTAGAAAAGTACCCTTCTCTGTCTCACTACAGATTTTGTCTTTTTGCTGAATACAGCAAGGTGAATTGTTAGTGTAGGACTCGAGGTTTTGCCTTGATGTGGTATCTGAGCTTACACTTGAATGGCCATTGGAGTGATTATGTTATGTGCGTAGGGATTTGGGATAGTAAGTAATTATTATTTTTTTTCTTTCGTTTTTTGTTTTATGTATTGGGGCTGATGTTTACTATATTCATAGCTGCCTTAGTGGGAGATTTGTATTTTTTTTTATATTCTTTATTTTTGTTGTGCGAGCATTAACAACATTCTTGGATAGACACGATATTACAAACCCAATTAAAACAGATTAAGACATTAGCATGGATTTTATAGTGACAGGGCTTAATTTATGTTTATATATTGTGACTGAAGGTGATTGGATAGACCAACTGTTACATATAATTTGCTCTAGAGCCAAGGCTGGTGAGAGAGAGGTATCTGCCATCATTGCTGAAGGTGTTCCAGACCTGGCTAAGGGTGATATAGAGACATCCCAATCCTTCTGCAGGCATTTCAGGTGCTAGGTGAGGCTGGTAGGCTGAAACTGACCACTTCCATAGGCTGGCTGCGGTATGAATGAGAAAGCCTGCCTTATAGATCTTCTGCAGGGGTTTTAATAATAAGGGAAACCTTCCTGCCCCTTATATATCCACTGAAGGGTTTCTATGGACTGCCTCAGTGGTATGGCTGACATTCTTGCACTCTTCTAGCGCCTCCATCACCGGATTTGTGTAGGTTGACTGAGGTTGATAGATTTATTGGGTGCTATTGTAATTTTACAACCTGACAGGAGGCTTCATATTTTGCATAACTCTCTTCACTTGGCTCCAGCAGCAAAGAAAAACGCATAGAATAAGGTTTCCCAAAGTGTGGGTCTGCAGCTAATTTTGCATGGGTCGCACTGACCCACGCATCCATCACGCATTTGCTGTGCAATATGCTTTGGGGGACCCATCTGGTGCCTCTAAATGCATGGGCCACCCGATGGGTATAATTGCTGATCAGGGGCCGGTCAGATTAGCACGACCTGACCTCTGTAATATCGGCCAGACTGGGAGGAATTGACAGCCTGTGGCACCAGCACGGGGGGGGGGAAGACAACCTAAAGTGAGTGGCTGCAGACCCCTGCACTTACTCCCATCGATCTTAGCCAGCAGTACCCCAAGCATGCCACGCTCCTGGACACAAAAGTATGCGAACAGGACGGTGGCTGCAAATATAAAAATATTGCATTACGTGTCTATGTATGTCATATTGTGTGAGTATTCAAAGTACCCTGTCCCTTAATCCATGATGACAAATTAGCAAATGCCTGGAAGAAGGGCTGCAGTGGAATAGGCACATGGGGTGATACCTGCCTAGAAGGAAAGCTGCAGAGGGGATGATACCTGCCTGGAAGGAGAGCTGCAGAGGAATAGGCAGAGGGGACGATACCTGCCTGGAAGGAAAGCTGCAGAGGAATAGGCAGAAGGGACGATACCTGCCTGGAAGGAAAGCAGCCGGGGAATAGGCAGAAGGGACGATACCTGCCTGGAAGGTGGGCTGCAGAGGGGATGATACCTGCCTGGAAGGAGAGCTGCAGAGGGGACCATACCTGCCTGGAAGGAGGGCTGCAGAGGAATAGTCAGAGGAGACGATACCTGCCTGGAAGGAGGGCTGCAGAGGGGACGATACCTGCCTGGAAGGAGGGCTGCAGAGGGGACAATACCTGCCTGGAAGGAAAGCTGCAGAGGAATAGGCAGAGGGGACGATACCTGCCTGGAAGGAAAGCTGCAGAGGACTAGGCAGAAGGGACGATACCTGCCTGGAAGGAAAGCAGCAGGGGAATAGGCAGAAGGGACGATACCTGCCTGGAAGGAGGGCTGCAGAGGGGACGATACCTGCCTGGAAGGAGAGCTGCAGAGGGGACCATACCTGCCTAGAAGGAGAGCTGCAGAGGGGACCATACCTGCCTGGAAGGAGAGCTGCAGAGGGGACCATACCTGCCTGGAAGGAGAGCTGCAGAGGGGACCATACCTGCCTGGAAGGAGAGCTGCAGAGGGGACGATACCTGCCTGGAAGGAGAGCTGCAGAGGGGACGATACCTGCCTGGAAGGAGAGCTGCAGAGGGGACGATACGTGCCTGGAAGGAGAGCTGCAGAGGGGACGATACCTGCCTGGAAGGAGAGCTGCAGAGGGGGCGATACCTGCCTGGAAGGAGAGCTGCAGAGGGGACGATACCTGCCTGAAAGGAGAGCTGCAGAGGGGACGATACCTGCCTGGAAGGAGAGCTGCAGAGGGGACGATACCTGCCTGGAAGGAGGGCTGCAGAGGAATAGTCAGAGGAGACGATACCTGCCTGGAAGGAGGGCTGCAGAGGGGACGATACCTGCCTGGAAGGAGGGCTGCAGAGGGGACAATACCTGCCTGGAAGGAAAGCTGCAGAGGAATAGGCAGAGGGGATGATACCTGCCTGGAAGGAGGGCTGCAGCGGGGGCGATACCTGCATTGAAGGAAGGCTACAGAGGAATAGTCAGAGGGGACGATACCTGCCTGGAAGGAAAGCAGCAGGGGAATAGGCAGAAGGGACGATACCTGCCTGGAAGGTGGGCTGCAGAGGGGATGATACCTGCCTGGAAGGAGAGCTGCAGAGGGGACCATACCTGCCTGGAAGGAGAGCTGCAGAGGGGACGATACCTGCCTGGAAGGAGAGCTGCAGAGGGGACGATACCTTCCTGGAAGGAGAGCTGCAGAGGGGACGATACCTGCCTGGAAGGAGAGCTGCAGAGGGGACGATACCTGCCTGGAAGGAGAGCTGCAGAGGGGACGATACCTGCCTGGAAGGAGAGCTGCAGAGGGGACGATACCTGCCTGGAAGGAGAGCTGCAGAGGGGACGATACCTGCCTGGAAGGAGAGCTGCAGAGGGGGCGATACCTGCCTGGAAGGAGAGCTGCAGAGGGGGCGATACCTGCCTGGAAGGAGAGCTGCAGAGGGGACGATACCTGCCTGGAAGGAGAACTGCGGAGGGGACGATACCTGCCTGGAAGGAGAGCTGCAGAGGGGACGATACCTGCCTGGAAGGAAAGCTGCAGAGGGGACGATACCTGCCTGGAAGGAGAGCTGCAGAGGGGACGATACCTGCCTGGAAGTAGAGGTGCAGAGGGGACGATACCTGCCTGGAAGGAGAGCTGCAGAGGGGACGATACCTGCCTGGAAGGAGAGCTGCAGAGGGGACGATACCTGCCTGGAAGGAGGGCTGCAGAGGGGGCGATACCTGCCTGGAAGGAGAACTGCAGCGGAATATGCAGAGGGAACGATACCTGCCTGGAAGGAGAGCTGCAGAGGAATAGGCAGAATAGTCGGTACCTGCCTAGAAGGAAAGCTGCAGAGGAATAGGCAGAAGGGACGATACCTGCCTGGAAGGAGAGCTGCAGAGGGCACGATACCTGCCTGGAAGGAGGGCTGCAGAGGGGACGATACCTGCCTGGAAGGAGAGCTGCAGAGGGGACGATACCTGCCTGGAAGGAGAGCTGCAGAGGGGACGATACCTGCCTGGAAGGAGAGCTGCAGAGGGGACGATACCTGCTTGGAAGGAGAGCTGCAGAGGGGACGATACCTGCCTGGAAGGAGAGCTGCAGAGGGGACGATACCTGCCTGGAAGGAGAGCTGCAGAGGGGACGATACCTGCTTGGAAGGAGAGCTGCAGAGGGGACGATACCTGCTTGGAAGGAGAGCTGCAGAGGGGACGATACCTGCCTGGAAGGAGAGCTGCAGAGGGGACGATACCTGCCTGGAAGGAGAGCTGCAGAGGGGACGATACCTGCCTGGAAGGAGAGCTGCAGAGGGGACGATACCTGCCTGGAAGGAGAGCTGCAGAGGGGACGATACCTGCCTGGAAGGAGAGCTTCAGAGGGGACGATACCTGCCTGGAAGGAGAGCTGCAGAGGGGACGATACCTGCCTGGAAGGAGGGCTGCAGAGGAATAGTCAGAGGAGACGATACCTGCCTGGAAGGAGGGCTGCAGAGGGGACGATACCTGCCTGGAAGGAGGGCTGCAGAGGGGACAATACCTGCCTGGAAGGAAAGCTGCAGAGGAATAGGCAGAGGGGATGATACCTGCCTGGAAGGAGGGCTGCAGCGGGGGCGATACCTGCATTGAAGGAAGGCTGCAGAGGAAAAGTCAGAGGGGACGATACCTGCCTGGAAGGAGAGCTGCAGAGGAATAGTCAGAGGGGGCGATACCTGCCTGGAAGGAAAGCTGCAGAGGGATAGTCAGAGGGGACGATACCTGCCAGGAAGGAGAGCTGCAGAGGGATAGTCAGAGGGGGCGATACCTGCCTGGAAGGAGGGCTGCAGAGGAATAGTCAGAGGGGACGATACCTGCCAGGAAGGAGAGCTGCAGAGGGATAGTCAGAGGGGGCGATACCTGCCTGGAAGGAGGGCTGCAGAGGAATAGTCAGAGGGGACGATACCTGCCAGGAAGTAAAGAGCTCCAGTTTCCCAACTGGGGCTGCAAGCGACTAAAAAGCAGACTGGGTGGAGGTACTCCGTCAGAGTACAGGCGCTCCATCACAAGTATATCTCTCTAACAGGACTGCATAGCATCTGCAGGCCCCAGTACACAGTACAATTCACCTTTTCTTAACTAATCCAGACTTTGTAGCTTCATTTATAAAAATTACAATTATTTATATAACGACAACATATTCCAGTGCTGTACAATCGATAAAACAAGACAAATGAATTTTAAGAAAACATGTTTGACATACAAGAACAGTTGGTGCAGAGGGTCCTGTCTGAAGGAGCTAAAGAAGAAAACTAGTTTTAAAAAGCCAGTTTAGTTGTAGTTACTCAATAAGCTGTGTTTCAAGCATAATACTTCTGTACACACTGTATTTCATGTTACCAATGTGACAGAATGACACAGTACTCTGCATTTTTTTTCCTGACCATTTCCAATTTTTCTGGCTGAGGAAAAAAACAGGAAAAAGAAAGGAGAAAAAAAACAGGAAGAAAGAAAACCATTTTTTGTTTGTTTATTTCTCCGTGGCATGAAAATCACTTCCTATATATTGCCCATGTTGCAGAGGTTTATGGAATACATAGTGCTATAGTCTCTTCAAATGCATTAATGTAGGTCCAGCCTCTCTTAGCTGTTAATTGTTATATTAAATCGGTGAGTGAGCCTGTATATGTTACTAGGGACTTGTCTGGCCCAAGTATAGCTTCCCAGTATGATTACACGGTTTCATTTGTCTGTCGTGGATAACATTCTTTTCTCTTTATATCCGATTGCGTCTAATTTAGACTGCTACCCTTTACCCCACTAGATATCCTGGGCTCTCCTCTCCATGAGTGCTGTGTACTCCTTCACCTGCTCAGGGGTATTAGCTGGTGCGGGACTGGGAAGCTAGTTTCTCTGCCTGTCATCCATGACACAATTAAAGCAAGATACAGGGAGTGCAGAATTATTAGGCAAGTTGTATTTTTGAGGATTAATTTTATTATTGAACAACAACCATGTTCTCAATGAACCCAAAAAACTCATTAATATCAAAGCTGAATATTTTTGGAAGTAGTTTTTAGTTTGTTTTTAGTTTTAGCTATTTTAGGGGGATATCTGTGTGTGCAGGTGACTATTACTGTGCATAATTATTAGGCAACTTAACAAAAAACAAATATATACCCATTTCAATTATTTATTTTTACCAGTGAAACCAATATAATATCTCAACATTCACAAATATACATTGCTGACATTCAAAAACAAAACAAAAACAAATCAGTGACCAATATAGCCACCTTTCTTTGCAAGGACACTCAAAAGCCTGCCATCCATGGATTCTGTCAGTGTTTTGATCTGTTCACCATCAACATTGCGTGCAGAAGCAACCACAGCCTCCCAGACACTGTTCAGAGAGGTGTACTGTTTTCCCTCCTTGTTTGATGATGGACCACAGGTTCTCAATGGGGTTCAGATCAGGTGAACAAGGAGGCCATGTCATTAGATTTTCTTCTTTTATACCCTTTCTTGCCAGCCACGCTGTGGAGTACTTGGACGCGTGTGATGGAGCATTGTCCTGCATGAAAATCATGTTTTTCTTGAAGGATGCAGACTTCTTCCTGTACCACTGCTTGAAGAAGGTGTCTTCCAGAAACTGGCAGTAGGACTGGGAGTTGAGCTTGACTCCATCCTCAACCTGAAAAGGCCCCACAAGCTCATCTTTGATGATACCAGCCCAAACCAGTACTCCACCTCCACCTTGCTGGCGTCTGAGTCGGACTGGAGCTCTCTGCCCTTTACCAATCCAGCCACGGGCCCATCGATCTGGCCCATCAAGACTCACTCTCATTTCATCAGTCCATAAAACCTTAGAAAAATCAGTCTTGAGATATTTCTTGGCCCAGTCTTGACGTTTCAGCTTGTGTGTCTTGTTTAGTGGTGGTCGTCTTTCAGCCTTTCTTACCTTGGCCATGTCTCTGAGTATTGCACACCTTGTGCTTTTGGGCACTCCAGTGATGTTGCAGCTCTGAAATATGGCCAAACTGGTGGCAAGTGGCATCTTGGCAGCTGCACGCTTGACTTTTCTCAGTTCATGGGCAGTTATTTTGCGCCTTGGTTTTTCCACACACTTCTTGCGACCCTGTTGACTATTTTGAATGAAACGATTGTTCTATGATCACGCTTCAGAAGCTTTGCAATTTTAAGAGTGCTGCATCCCTCTGCAAGATATCTCACTATTTTTGACTTTTCTGAGCCTGTCAAGTCCTTCTTTTGACCCATTTTGCCAAAGGAAAGGAAGTTGCCTAATAATTATGCACACCTGATATAGGGTGTTGATGTCATTAGACCACACCCCTTCTCATTACAGAGATGCACATCACCTAATATGCTTAATTGGTAGTAGGCTTTCGAGCCTATACAGCTTGGAGTAAGACAACGTGCATAAAGAGGATGATGTGGTCAAAATACTCATTTGCCTAATAATTCTGCACTCCCTGTATAGGGACAAGTGACTTACAGTCTACGCTAGAAACACTGACCGCTATGTGTCATTGAGATTCACTTAAGGTATATAAAGACAAATGTCCGTGTTTATGATCTTGTGGCATAGTAGCTCAAAGATAATACATCTGAATTGGAATCTAATGTGACAAGTTGTAAATGTAATGCCCTGAATAGTGTAGATTGCCCAATTTCCAAACTCACAAGTTTCACAAAATATATGGCTGTTTAATTGTATTCTCTATTGAAATGAGGGAAAAGCAGTTACTTACCAAGGACTTCTGCAAGAAGAATGTGAGGAAATCATAAAGGTGAGCGAAGGAAGGAGAAAGTGCAAAAGAAAAGGAGAAAGACACTTTGTAAAAGAATGTACAGACAAGGAGAAATCCCATAAATTCCCAATACCCAGCGCTCCAACCAATCTCTCCCCCTCCCAATACCCAGCGCTCCATCCAATCTCTCCCCCTCCCAATACCCAGCGCTCCATCCAATCTCTCCCCCTCCCAATACCCAGCGCTCCATCCAATCTCTCCCCTCCCAATACCCAGCGCTCCATCCAATCTCTCCACCTCCCAATACCCAGCGCTCAATCCAATCTCGCCACCTCCCAATACCCAACTCTCCATCCAATCTCTCCACCTCCCAATACCCAGTGCTCCATCCAATCTCTCCACCTCCCAATACCCAGTGCTCCATCCAATCTCTCCACCTCCCAATACCCAGCGCTCCATTCAATCTCTCCCCCTTCCAATACCCAGCTCTCCATCCAATCTCTCCACCTCCCAATACCCAACTCTCCATCCAATCTCTCCACCTCCCAATACCCAGCGCTCAATCCAATCTCCACCTCCCAATACCCAGCGCTCCATCCAATCTCTCCACCTCCCAATACCCAGCGCTCAATCCAATCTCCACCTCCCTATACCCAGCGCTCCATCCAATCTCTCCACCTCCCAATACCCAACTCTCCATCCAATCTCTCCACCTCCCAATACCCAGCGCTCAATCCAATCTCCACCTCCCAATACCCAGCGCTCCATCCAATCTCTCCACCTCCCAATACCCAGCGCTCCATCCAAGCTCTCCACCTCCCAATACCCAGCTCTCCATCCAATCTCTCCACCTCCCAATACCCAGCTCTCCATCCAATCTCTCCACCTCCCAATACCCAGCGCTCCATCCAAGCTCTCCACCTCCCAATACCCAGCTCTCCATCCAATCTCTCCACCTCCCAATACTCAGCTCTCCATCCAATCTCTCCACCTCCCAATACCCAGCGCTCCATCCAATCTCTCCACCTCCCAATATCCAGCTCTCCATCCAATCTCTCCACCTCCCAATACCCAGCGTTCCATCCAATCTCTCCACCTCCCAATACCCAGCGCTCCATCCAATCTCTCCACCTCCCAACACCCACAAATTCATCCAACATAACTACCTCCATGCTCCTTCCAGCATTAAGCATTCTATTAAACCCAACCATCTGTTTGAAGCATTCTCTTTTATTACGGTATGTAAAGTGATTTACAGCTATTGTAAGGTAGAGGGGGCAGATAATAAGAGGACAGTGATTGACTGTGGGTGGAGTAATGTCAACAACCCCACTTGCCTTGATTTTTCACTGGTTGAGCTCAGTATGTACTTCTTGTATGTATAATAAGTGATTTGCCCTTTGCAATCAGTGTGGCAAAGCAGGCCGAGTTATGCCGTAGAAAAATGTAGTTTTTTGTCGTTTTAAGGAAAACTAAAGCAGTTTGGATGTGGACAAAAATGCAACATGAGTATGAGAACAAAAACGATCAGATGCACTTTAGAGTGTTTGTTGTTTAGAGTGTTTGTTGTTTAGAGTGTTTGTTGTTTAGAGTGTTTGTTGTTTAGAGTGTTTGTTGTTTAGAGTGTTTGTTGTTTCGAGTGTTTGTTGTTTCGAGTGTTTGTTGTTTCGAGTGTTTGTTGTTTCGAGTGTTTGTTGTTTCGAGTGTTTGTTGTTTCGAGTGTTTGTTGTTTCGAGTGTTTGTTGTTTCGAGTGTTTGTTTGTTTTTTAGAGTGTTTGTTTTTTAAAGTAAGGATCTCTTCTCCAGTAGCATCCTTTCAAACTGCATCGTACTAGCAAAAAAAAATCCAGTTTAATTAGTGATACAATGTTTGCTCCACATTTAAATATGTAAATGAGGCCAGTGATAAAATGATTAATGCAGGAAATGGTTAATCAGTGCAGAAAGCATATAGCACAAGGTAATCTCTTGTGTTGGATATGATAAAATGCTATCACATGCCCAGTGTATCAAAAAAGAGCAGTAAACAATTGGTTAGCCCAATTTCCCCAACTGACATGTCTTGGAAGCAAAAAGGGCTTGCTTTAGGACAGTAGATTTATCCTGTGGTGCGTCCATAGAATTTGTCTTATTAATTAAACTACTCCTAGCTTTCAGTCTGTCTTCCTGTGTGTAGTGCACTGTGTCTCGTAATACAGGTGTTTTCGGTTTAGTTTTTGTTTTTTCATTTAATGGAAACCTGTTTCTAGTTATATTATGTTTTTCATTGTTTGAAAAGCATTGAGCTGCGCATGTGGTTATAATATATTGAGTTCTGCAGTTTTCCCTTTACTTTTGGGAATTTGACTGTGACATCCACTGTATACATTTGTATCGGTATATTCTGGGATCTGGTGCTGTGTGTGTTTAAGTATATTCTGGATCTATAAATATACTTATATTGGTGGAGCGCCCATGCAGAGGGACCTTGGTAGTCTTGAGATCACTTTAGATCTCTTGAAATATATAATAGTGAAGTACAGTTTGGAGATCAAATAGATAAAAATACATGTACATTTATTATGTTCATAGACAATAAATACTACCCAAAACTGCAATAAACACAGAAAATATGCAGTTGGAAAGCAATAAATAATCAATAAAATAATCAATAAAATAACATTTAGACAACAATAAAAACAACAATATAATAAGCCTCTTACGAGAAGAAAGCAGTGAGTATATGCAGTATGAACCTGCTACTCACACAAGCCTTTCGTTCCCAGTGGAACACTTTGTGTTATATTCAGCCGGCTGCAGTGCTCGGATCCTCCACGGATTGATGTTAAAGCAAGCTTCTCTGTAATGTGCCGTGTTCCCCACAGGCTTCTTACTCGAGTGTTGGTATAGAGGCAAAGACAAATTTTGCAGGTTTGATTATATATTTGATTATATTTTTGCATACTGCATATACTCACTGCCGTCTTCTCGTAAGAAGCTTATTATATTGTTGTTTTTATTGTTGTCGAAATTTTATTTGATTATTTTTTGCTTTCCAACTGCACATTTTCTGTGTTTATTGCCGTTTTGGGTAGTATTTATTGTCTATGAACATAATAAATGTACATGTATTTTTATCTATTTGATCTCTAAACTGTACTTCACTATTCTATATCTTCAGTTGAATTTAATGTGATTCTGAGCCTGAGTGATCTCAAGACTACCAAGGTCTCTCTGCACAGGCGCTCCACCAATAGAAGTATATTTCTTTATCTGTATTTATGTGTTTACATTTTGGGTAAAACACAGGTGTGTTGCAGCCTAATACATAATCTTGGAACCCCTGATTTTGAGTGTATACAATTTTAAGGTGGTGGGGGAAGGATTTTTCACATTTTTCCCCCATTTAGTGCTTTTATATTAGCATCTTCTTTTTCTATATTCTGGTTCTGTGTTTGTGTGTAGGTATATTCTGGGATCTGGTGCTGTGTGTGTGTGTGTATGTATATTCTGGGATATGGTGCTGTGTGTTTGTGTGTGTGTAGGTATATTCTGGGATCTGGTGCTGTGTGTGTGTGTGTATAGGTATATTCTGGGATCTGGTGCTGTGTGTGTGTGTGTATAGGTATATTCTGAGATCTGGTGCTGTGTGTGTGTATATGTATATTCTGGGATCTGGTGCTGTGTGTGTGTGTATATATGTATATTCTGGGATCTGGTGCTGTGTGTGTGTGTGTGTATATGTATATTCTGGGATCTGGTGCTGTGTGTGTGTTTGTGTATATGTATATTCTGGGATCTGGTGCTGTGTGTGTGTTTGTGTATATGTATATTCTGGGATCTGGTGCTGTGTGTGTGTGTGTGTGTGTGTGTGTATAGGTATATTCTGGGATCTGGTGCTGTGTGTGTGTGTGTGTATAGGTATATTCTGGGATCTGGTGCTGTGTGTGTGTAGGTATATTCTGAGATATGGTGCTGTGTGTGTGTGTGTGTGTATATGTATATTCTGGGATATGGTGCTGTGAATGTGTGTGTGTGTAGGTATATTCTGGGATATGGTGTTGTGTGTGTGTGTGTGTGTATGTATATTCTGGGATATGGTGCTGTGTGTGTGTGTGTATATGTATATTCTGGGATATGGTGCTGTGTATGTGTGTGTGTGTGTAGGTATATTCTGGGATATGGTGCTGTGTGTGTATGTGTGTAGGTATATTCTGGGATATGGTGCTGTGTGTGTGTGTGTGTGTGTGTGTGTATATGTATATTCTGGGATATGGTGCTGTGTATGTGTGTGTGTTTAGGTATATTCTGGGATATGGTGCTGTGTATGTGTGTGTGTGTAGGTATATTCTGGGATCTGGTGCTGTGTGTGTGTGTGTGTGTGTGTGTGTATGTATATTCTGGGATATGGTGCTGTGTATGTGTGTGTGTGTAGGTATACTCTGGGATCTGGTGCTGTGTATGTGTGTGTGTGTGTAGGTATATTCTGGGATATGGTGCTGTGTGTGTATGTGTGTAGGTATATTCTGGGATATGGTGCTGTGTGTGTGTGTGTGTGTGTGTGTGTGTGTATATGTATATTCTGGGATATGGTGCTGTGTATGTGTGTGTGTTTAGGTATATTCTGGGATATGGTGCTGTGTATGTGTGTGTGTGTAGGTATATTCTGGGATCTGGTGCTGTGTGTGTGTGTGTGTGTGTGTGTATGTATGTATATTCTGGGATATGGTGCTGTGTATGTGTGTGTGTGTAGGTATACTCTGGGATCTGGTGCTGTGTGTGTGTGTGTGTAGGTGTATATCTAGGACAGGAATAGGCAACCTTCGGCACTCCAGATTTTGTGGACTACATCCCCCATAATGTATAGGTATATTATAGGATCTGGTACTGTGTGTGTATAGGTATATTATAGGATCTGGTACTGTGTGTGTATAGGTATATTATAGGATCTGGTACTGTGTGTGTATAGGTATATTCTAGGATCTGGTCTAAGAGTTTGGGGGTGGGGTATGAGTGAAGAACACACCTTTGCGAGCTTTCTTCTGTAACTTCAGTGTGTCTGAGGATTTTTTCTTGATCTCATGACGTGCTCTTTTATATTCTGCAAGGGCATAAATCTTTTATCAGAAACCGCAAAAATACATGGAAAAATAGAGAGAATTGAGGAATTGGTTTCAGGAGGTTTAGGGGAACAAAAGGATGGGTAGGGAGGTAGAAATGTTAATGAGTATAACAGTAGGTTGGGTGGGAATCTTTTGTTGGACAGTTGGGACAGGTAGAATTAACGGCATTGGAAGAGGCAGAACAATAGACAGATACGGTTAGATTTTTCGCAGGTAGATAGTAGGCATTATGACTGGTAGAGCAGGACACAGCAGATTAGTCTTAATGCTGAATACTGTCTGCTCGGAAGTCCACGACTTCTCATGTAAACTCTTACAGCAGTCGGCATTCAGACACTCACAGGGTTATTCACTAACGTGAGAATTCAAGGGAAATTCACAGCGAATCTCTAATTTAAGGTCAAAATAGCTCAACTGGAAAAATAGTAAAGTCAGCTCTGCTTCCAGTTAAGTTACTCTGGACTCTTTATATTCACGTTGAATTCTAACTTCAGTGAATAAACCTATTGACTTCTGCCACCCCAACTAAAGGACAGAGGCTTTGGACATAGTTATCTATGATAGTTTGATAGGTCATTGTGTTTGGAACAGGTCGAGCCAAGTGGTACAGCATCGTTAGATGAAAGGTAGAGCTGGAGTCATTGGGTTTGGGATTTAGAACGTCTTCTGAAGTTCCTCTGCTGTTGATGTGGGGAGGCGGCTGGGAAACCTACCTCTTGCATGTTCCTTATCCAGTGTGTTCGCTGTCTTCTTCCAGTCTTCTATTCGTTCCTGTAAAGGGTTAATCAAACTCTCCATAAGAGCGCTGTGGACAGAGAGAAGACAAGTTGTTCATTATGGCAGAATACAAGTGGGGACAGAATAAATCTAATCTCACACGTGTGCTAAATTGGATAAATTACAAACAGATTAGCCTAGCAACATTGGTAAAACATTCTTTGCAGCAAAGCATGAAGGAGACAGAGCATCCTGCAGGTAACGGTCACTGGTGCTGAGTGGTGCCTGCGTAGCATAAATTCACTGCAAGTCATGGCTAGTGTGAGACATGCAGGACTGGGATGTTACTATGTCTCTGATGTTACAAGATGTATCATTATCTGGACAGTGAAACAGGCTCTCACTTGGTGAAATGCCTCAGTTTGCTCTCAATACTCCGGTGTCTCATACACATTCTTGTAAGCGCTGATCCAATATCACGTGTAGCCCCTGCAAAATAATTAATTTTTTAATAGAATTTTCATCCAAAAGCATATAATCTAAAGATACATTTATATGTAAAATACATTACAGTCCAACAGGGATTCATCACAAAACAGGGATTCATTTTAGTTAAGTAGCATGAGACTGTATATTCATCCAAGGTTTCTATCTTTTGTTACATTAGTTCCCTGAATCCAGTCACAAAGTCATGCTTTCTTATAGGATGCCAAAGGACTATTTTTGACCGTTTTTCTATCTAGCAGATATTATCACAGATGCTTTACTTTGTAGTTCTAAATACTGTGAATGTGTTTCTTCAAAGATAGGTTGCCTCTTCACAGCAACAATTGTATAAAATAAGCATTCAGAATTTTGTAGAAGACCTTAATCCAATTAAAGTTAATATTTTTAGAAAGGAAACATTTATTTGGTTGTAGATATGAAAATTACTGTATAGCAATCCGCAAGAATGAGTTCTTATGCAGAAAAGCGTGATTAAAAGAGTCTTTCTGTCTAGTGATGGAATAAGCCACCTCACCTCGGGTATTGGTTGCCATGTCGGCCACTTTTTGGAAGGCATCAAGAAAGGCAACAGCAGCCAGCACGGTGGTCCTGTTAGAGAGTAAAATGAGAATTCACATATTGCCCAAGTAATAGGAAATATTAACCATCACAAGTGAATGTAATCCTCGCTGACTGCTAGCCACTCATACCCTCCTCTTCAGGGTGCCATTCCTATACATGGGCCAGGCTTGCATTAATCCACTAAGCCGTGAATCCTCATTTATAGTGGAGATAATCAATGAGCACTCTTCTTATTCATGGGTTTAAGTACTTTGCGAAGCACATTCATACCAAGATTACAAGATGACTTTGTAAATTGGAGATATTTGTGTCACATTTTTATTCTCCATCATAAATGTACACTGTCCATCAATAGACAGGAACACTCCAAGTACAGTAACCACTAGAGCCTGCTATAGTAGTTACGGTGCCAGGAGTACCCTTTGTAAGGTTCAAATCCATTGTAAGGAGTCAAACTTTTTTATTATCTGGGGTCATCTGGCTGCTTGTCTCTGACCCTACTAATGCTATAGACTGGATTTTCCTAAGCAGGAATATCCATTAGGTGTCCTGAGCCAAGCCCTGCAGTGCAGGTCTTAAAGGGACACTCCTGACCCATAAAGCACTTTAACTTGCTAAAAATACTTTGTGTGTAGTGTGTGTGCTCTGTTTTTCATTTTTCACAAAGTGCAAATTTCAGTACAAATTGTCACTTTTATAAATGAACCTTGTTACATCTCCTTGTTGTCAGTCAACCGGTCCTGTTACTTCCCGGTTTGGTTAGCTCTGTAAAGATACACTCAAGAGGCAGCAATTGCCCAGAGCACCACCCTTGGAAAGACTTCTCATTGAGCTGCATTGGGAGTCTGTGATTGGACAGACACAGAACGTCTGGGTTTAGAAGAGGATGGCTTGCAAAGGCTGCAGACAAGACATCTGCAGCTTTTGCAAGTTAATTTTAGATATATCCCCAATGAAAAAAAATATAATTAAATGCATGCAAGTTTTCATTGATGGTATATCTACTAAATATCCAAAATTAAATAAATTCCAATGCAGTCAAAGGATATAAGACAAAGTAAAGACTACTTTGTATGTGGGCCATAGTACTTGGGCAGTAGGCTAGCTAGCAGGCTCCTCCAGGAATTTGTGACAAATGTCCAGGGTAAGACTACTTTGCCTTATGGGGAATCTCTGCCTTGACAAACTGTGGAGCTACTGCCAACAAGTGTAGTCACTTACACCAGCCATCGCTAGCAGTGACCATTTATTTAATGCTGACTTCTAAATCTGGCCTTGATTTAATATTTTTGGATACGTTTTTCAAAGGATCACAATCTGATAGAAAATATACTTTTCAAATAAATTATCTACAGAAGTCACCATTAAAGACTATGGGAAATTTTAAAGATAAATAATTAGCTTATCAGCTTATCCAAAAATATTAAATCGAGAACTGTGTTTTTTTCCTATTATCCATTTGAAGAGAAAACGGGCCTGTTCTCGACCCTTGCAGAGATTACTTTCAGATGTACATCCGACTGTTTGCTTGGGATCAACAGTGTTACTTAGGGCAGGGCTTGACATATTTCTATAGAATCTAGGAAGAAAACGAGTAAATTGATCTTGATAAGGACAGGTTAGTCAAAACGTTGATCCTTTGTTTTGGTTAATACATCGTTTGAAAAACCCAGCGAGTGCTCTCATTTCTTATTTATTGTGTATTCTGCACTGAACAGCACCGTAGTTTGTTTTGTATATTTTTCTACGATTGGGCAGAGTGCGAGACTTGATTTATATTATCAAGAAATATATATATAAGTATGTATGTATGTATGCCTGGAAAGTATCCAGCCATGTAATATGAAAAATAGAGGCATTTATTGAAGAAGAGACCAGAAACATTGTACATAAGACAATGACGCCTCAGTTCTATTCAAAGTAGGCACCTTGGGACCTCACACAGTTCTCCCAGCGTCTCTTCCACTGTTCAAAACACTCTGCAAAGTCTTTGTTGGAATCGCCATTACCTGAATCTCATTGACGGCCTAAAATCTCTTCCCTTTCAAAGGTGATTTTAGTTTTGAGAAAAGCCAGAAGACGCAGGGCGCCAAATCTTTCAACGTATTCTGGACCATCTTTGAAGCTTTTATGTCACACATTCATTTGCGCTGTACTTTTTGCGTCCCAGAGAGCCTTTTGAATAATTTGACTAATTTCCCAGGAGGTATGTTCAAGCTTAAAGGGCACTGTTGGAACTCAGACCACTTCAGCTCATTGAAGTGGTCTGGGTACAGTGTCCCTTTTGAACCTGCAATGCTGCAATGTTAAACATTAAACAATGTTAAGTTCCACAGAAACTGCAATGTTTACATTGCAGCTCTAAGACTGTCTTTAGTGGCTGTCTACCAGACAGCCACTAGATGGCTTCCTGAATTGAAACAGACCTTTGTTCCGGTATCTGATGCTAGACATCCTCACACTCTGCATGAGGACACCCAGCGTCAGATTTTCCCCCATAGCAAATCATTGATTCAATGCTTTCCTATAGGGAGGTCTAATGTGCCCCTGGCATGTACCGCACATGTGCATTAGCGCCTGCTCGTTGTGGGACATCAGAGAGAGCATCAACCCAGAGCAGAGGGACATCGACGCTGGGATAAGGTAGGTAAATAAAGGGTTTTTAAAGGGTCGTAGGCTATCCAAGGAGAAACGTGTTAAGTGTATTGTTTATAACTTTTTATCACTATTTTATTATATATTGTATTTCCTTTATTATATATTTTTTAACATTAAAGTACTATTTTAATTGGACCTAACTTTGCTGCTGTCGGATTGTTTGGAGCTATATCCCTGGTGGGGATCATACCACCCAAGCGCTTTGGATTGAGCAAACCGGAACTTGCTCATTAGCATATGAGTAGGCTTAAATTATTTATTTCTGCTTACACTCCTTTTTTACGGTGTACACTATTGTGGTTCTGTTTGTTTTTCTCCACATATACACGGAGGGAAGAATTTGCATTTACACCTGTATCCTTGAGTGGGGATCATACCACTTCAAGCGCTATCAGATGAGCCAGGTTTCACGGCACATTTTATAGTTTTTACCTACCCTTGCTTCATAGCTCTACATACTTCACCATATACGATTTTTTTATGAGGATACCTCCTACCACACCTATAACTCGAAGAATTACCTCTGCACTTGATCCATAGGCGGGGATTATTCCGCCCAGGCGCATACACTGGAGCTGTATTGAAGCTCCAGGAAAGTGTGAGTGCACATCTTTTATTTTACTTATCACCACTACAGTTTTAAATACTACACTATTATTCCTTCTCTGGTTCTCTTCACATATACCTTGTCAAGGATTACTAAAGCGCTGCACCTACCCCCTTGTTTTTATCCAATCTAGTGATAACTCCACTGGCCACTCCTCAGATGGCTACTAGAAGTGCTTTCTGGGGCACAATGTGCAGCACTGACATTCAGTTTCTCCACACTCTGCATAGAGACACAGAACGTCCCTCATAGAAATGCACTGATTCAATGAACATCTGTGAGGAGATGCGCATTAGCCCGGGCTGTGTTTGCTCTGCCCCCTTGACAGTCTCAGCCAATCCAATACTTTCCTAAAAGGTGGTTTTAAAGGGACACTCCAGGCACCCAGACCACTTCTGCCCATTGGAGTGGTCTGGGTGCCAAGTCCCACTACCCTTAACCCTGCAACTGTAACTATTGCAGTTTTTATAAACTGCAATAATTACCTTGCAGGGTTAACTCCTCCCCTAGTGGCTGTGTACTAGACAGCCACTAGAGGGCACTTCCTGGTTCATAGCACAGGTTTTCTGTGCTATAGCGCCACTGGATGTCCTCATGCTATGTGAGGACCTCCAGTGTCGCTAAAATCTCCATAGGAAAGCATTGAAAGCTGATTGTTTTCCTGGCACTGGAGTGTCACTTTAAACATGAAATACATGTTTGTGTTCCTGACCCTTTAGTGTTCCTTTAAGGGATCTGGGAGACTGCACCCAGACCCCTTCAATGAGCTGAAGAGGTCTGAGTGCCTATAGTGTCCCTTTAACCCCTTAAGGACCAAACTTCTGGAATAAAAGGGAATCATGACGTGTCAGACATGTCATGTGTCCCTAAGGGGTTAAGCTAATCAGTGTTATGAGCTTCTTTGTGACTGGACCTGGTTAATAGTGTGGGCTGTAGCTACTGCTCCTGTAGTCCTTGTGTTATAATGCCTCTGCAATGGAAACAAAAAGCTGAGCATGGCATGACTTTTCATGGTTGCCATGGAAACCTGGGTCCCGGCCTTTGTTGAGCCTGAATTTGGGTATAATGCTGTTATTAAAGGAATACTATAGTCACTTAAACAACTTTAGCTTAACAAAGCAATTTTAGTGTATAGATCATGCCTCTCAGGTTTCACTGCTCAATTCGCTGCCATTTAAGAGTTACATCACCTTGTTTCTGTTTATGCAGCCCATGCCACACCGCCCCTGGCTCTGATTGACACAGCCTGCATGAAAAAAATGATTTCACTTTCAATCAGATGTAATTTACCTTAAACTATTTTATCTCTTGCTCTGTAAATTGAACTTGAATCACATACAGGAGGCTCTTCCAGGGTCTAGCAAGTTATTAATATAGCAGGGGATAAGAAAATCTTAATTAAACAGAACTTGCAATAAAGGAAGGATAAACATTACATGACTCTTTACAGGAAGTGTTTAGGAAGGCTGTGCAAGTCACATGCAGGGAGGTGTGACTAAGGTTAATAAACAAAGTGATTTAACTCCTAAATGGCAGATAATGAAGCATTGAGACTGCAGAGGCATGATCTATACACCAAAACTGTTTCATAAAGCTAAAGTTGTTTTGGTGACTATAGTGTCCCTTTAAATTTCATATGGAAAATTATTTTTGCTGAGTCCCTGTTTGCTTTGTCAGTGTAAGCCTTCTTCTGTCATTGTCCGATGATTAGCTCTGAATATCCAGATTTTCTGCACAGAGTCTGACTCACCTGAGCTGGGAGTGTAGTTTAGTAGCTTTAGAGTTAAAATCCTCCCAGATGGGATAGGAGCTCTGTAAGTGAGAAATTAGGGCAGAATTAGACATAAATCTACATATCAAAGTGTAAGCATCAACACAGTCTGGGAATTGGACTCAGATAAAAGCGTTTGCCAGATCTATACTCAATTCCTCTGTGACTCTATTTCTCAAATTAACCTAAATCTTATTATTTTTTATTATTCTATTAAATGCATGATGTGTGTGCATCTTGAAAGTTTTAGTAAAAGTGTGTCAGGGCAGTGGAGTATGTCTCAGGAGTGACTCTTCCAGCTTATTGTGCGGCTGGCATACCGACACACAAAGCTTCTAGTCCGCTATTCCCGTACTCTTCATGAACTGTCACTAGAAAGACCTGCTCTCATGTATCCGTTACGTGAGCTTTCTTACTCTGTACACACAGCGGGATTGATTCACCTACAACCTGTTTGGGTTAGAAAACCTATCTTTGGGAGAAAGGTGGCTGAGTGTTAACCTTGTGGTGTATCCTGAGGCTGGAAGATTTAAACTAGATTATACTGAATAAAAAAAAAACTTGTGAAATGTATACAAAACTGCTGATTTTAAAATCATCTTGGCACTGTTGTTTAGTGAAAAAAACCATTAACCTCAAGGTGCAAATAATACTTCTTATCATTGTAATCATTTGTCGAGTGCTGGGGATGTTCAGAAATCAAGGATGTGCAACTTACACTGTAGGCAAACTGCGTGATCATTATTTTACAGAGAGGACATCACTTAACCCTAATACCCCAGGATGGCTGTTTCCGCAGTCCCTTCTCCTGGGCATATGGTTGATCCTGTTATCATAAGCCATTTGCACTTCGTTCTTATCCTACAGATAGGCGGATACTGGATAAATGAACCAAACACAGAATTATGCGCTTCATTTATTCCAAACCTTTAATGTCATTTGACACCTTCCTCCCTTACAGGCAGTTTTTTTCTGAGGAAGGGCACTAGGATTGGTGGGTTCTTATAAATCCTGTGTGTTTCCAGCTGTCTGGTTGGTTGTTGATGTATCTGACGAGTCTGGCCTGTCTTGAATAGGAGAGAGCTACTCCTTCACTATCACAAGCTACACAGGGTCTGTTAGAAAGACATCTGTCGTTCTGGTACATGTTTTCATATATACCCCATTAATGAGATTTGACCTGTGCCTGTGTATGTAATTATATATTTAATATACACACTGAAATTCAATAGAACGGTTGTTATACTGACTAGTATTAAGTGTTTAATGTCGGTTCACTATAATACAGCTTTAACTCGGCCATCTGCCATTGTCCCATTCATGGTTAATCGTCTGTATCAAGATTATTGCATTGTTTGGCAATATATTGCGGTCGCAGCTGGTATTGTAGGCTAAAATGGAAGACTGGCAGTTCATATCAGCTCCCCTTAAACAAAATACACTCCCACCCAAATAGCTGAATTCAAGCAATGTGTGTTAGTTTGGTTGGATGTGAAAGCCATACTGACAGAGATGCTCCTACTAGATTTTCAGATTGCCAGGCGCTAAATCTGGCTACAGCATATTGTGTATCTTCATTCCAATGTTTGTGTTGGTAAATACGGTATGCCCAATATATTAAATTAGCACATTAAGTGTCACACATACAACACAGACCAAATCTGGGTGCAACGTCCGCGTCTAATCTTTTTGTTGATAAATATGCCTCATATATTAAATAAGTACATTGAACGTAGGGTGCACAAGTTTTAAATGTCACCATGAATGTAATTTTGCGAAACTTTGTGTTAATCACTGTGGCTTGTAATAGGTGTATAGCATAACATGCGTGATAATACCCTTGGCGCACCATTGGGCCATTTTTCACAATGTTGAAATATAGCGCTGTGGTATGTGAGTTAGCTTTACACAGTGAATTCAGCACATGTAACACATAGCACTATAAATGTTGGACTATAATTTTAGGATCATTTCATTATTCAAAGTAAAAAAAAATCACGTGTTAGATGTTTATTTTACTTACCGTATATACTCGAGTATAAGCCGACCCGAATATAAGCCGAGGCCCCTAATTTTACCCCAAAAAACTGGGAAAACTTATTGACTCGAGTATAAGACTAGGGTGGGAAATGCAGCAGCTACTGGTAAATTTCTAAATAAAATTAGATCCTAAAAAAAATATATCAATTGAATATTTATTTACAGTGTGTGTATATAATGAATGCAGTGTGTGTGTATTAATACAGTGTGGGTGTGTGTATGAGTGTGCAGTGTGGGTATATGAATGCAGTGTGTATGAGTGTGCAGTGTAGTGTGTGTGTATGAGTGCAGTGTGTGTGTATGAGTGCAGTGTGTGTATGAGTGCAGTGTGTGTTTGAATGCAGTGTGTTTATGAATGCAGTGTGTTTATGAATGCAGTGTGTTTATGAATGCAGTGTGTTTATGAATGCAGTGTGTGTGAGTGCAGTGTGTGGATGAGTGCAGTGTGTGTGTGTATGAGTGCAGTGTGTGTGTGTATGAATGCAGTGTGTGTGTATGAATGCAGTGTGTGTATCAGTGCAGTGTGTGTATCAGTGCAGTGTGTGTATGAATGCAGTGTGTGTATGAGTGCAGTGTGTGTTTGTATGAGTGCAGTGTGTGTTTGTATGAGTGCAGTGTGTGTGTATGAGTGCAGTGTGTGTGTATGAATGCAGTGTGTATGAGTGCAGTGTGTGTATGAATGGAGTGTGTGTATGAATGGAGTGTGTGTATGAATGCAGTGTGTGTATGAATGCAGTGTGTGTATGAATGCAGTGTGTGTGTGTGTATGAATGCAGTGTGTGTGTGTGTATGAATGCAGTGTGTGTGTGTATGAGTGCAGTGTGTGTGTGTATGAGTGCAGTGTGTGTATGAGTGCAGTGTGTGTATGAGTGCAGTGTGTGTTTGTATGAGTGCAGTGTGTGTTTGTATGAGTGCAGTGTGTGTGAATGCAATGTGTGTGTATGAATGCAGTGTGTGTGTGTATGAATGCAGTGTGTGTGTGTGTATGAATGCAGTGTGTGTGTGTGTGTATGAGTGCAGTGTGTGTGTGTATGAGTGCAGTGTGTGTATGAGTGCAGTGTGTGTTTGTATGAGTGCAGTGTGTGTTTGTATGAGTGCAGTGTGTGTGTTTGTATGAGTGCAGTGTGTGTGTTTGTATGAATGCAGTGTGTGTGTTTGTATGAATGCAGTGTGTGTGTTTGTATGAATGCAATGTGTGTGTATGAGTGCAGTGTGTGTGTATGAATGGAGTGTGTGTATGAATGCAGTGTGTGTATGAATGCAGTGTGTGTATGAATGCAGTGTGTGCGTATGAGTGCAGCGTGTGCGCATGAGTGCAGTGTGTGCGCATGAGTGCAGTGTGTGCGTATGAGTGCAGTGTGTGTGTATGAATGCAGTGTGTGATGCAGTGTGTGTGTGATGCAGTGTGTGTTTGTGTTGCAGAGCCTTGGCAGTTCAGTGGGGAGGAAGGGGGCTGGCAGAGAGCGCTTACCTCTCCTGCAGCTCCTGTCAGCTCCCTTCTCCTCCGCGCTGGTCCATGCAGCTCCTCTGTCAGCTCACACTGTAAGCCTCGCGAGAGCCGCACTATGACCCCGCGGCTCTCGCGAGACTTACACTGGGAGCTGACCAAGGTGCTTAACGGACCGGCGCGGAGGAGAAGGGAGCTGACAGGAGCTGCAGGAGAGGTAAGTAACCGCTCTGCAGCCCTCAGTCTGTATTATGGCAATGTAAATTGCCATAATACAGACACTGACTCGAGTTTAAGCCGAGTTGGGGTTTTTCAGCACAAAAAATGTGCTGAAAAACTCGGCTTATACTCGAGTATATACGGTATTCTATATATTACATTATTGTACGTATTCTATGGTTTGTTTTTTGCCCTTTCTTTTCAATTTTGTACTGGAGGCAAAATCTCTAATCCTCAAGTCTTAAAGGGATTCCTCTTATAAAATTCTTAGCCTCTGTATTTAATTCAGTTCCAAAATGGCCTTGCAAGCAGGTGTCTAAAATTGTCTTGTATATTTACAGTGAGGTCTTGCCATGTATTTCTAAGGAGACAAAATTAAACATTCCTAAATATATATATATATATATTATTATTATTATTATTATTATTTTATTATTTATATAGCGCCAACAAATTCCGTAGCGCTGTACAATGGGAAGGTGTATGCAAATCAGCTCAACAAAATGTTGTTCTTTGTTAATTTGCATACACCTACACAGAATGCCTTGCAGTAGTAAGAGCACTGTTAAAGTGAGATTTCTGTGGTAAAAGCAAGTCTTATGGCTGGCCTCGTGTGTATTTGAGTTTAACATTGCATTAACTATGCACTTATTTCAGGTAGAAGGGGTTTTCATCCACATTTTTTTCCCACCACAACTTATTTGGTGTGTGTGTGTGTATATATATATAATATGTATGTATGTTAGAACATAAGTACATTCAGGGTAGGGGGTTGATATGCTTCACTTTTGTCCAAGTCGAGAACTTTCGCTTAACCACTCTTTATGCTCCATTTTTAAGCCAGTTTTCAAAATGGATTTCTCTAAAACGTCTTTGCAATTTACCTTATTTTTTTTACATCAAACAATATCAAGTGTTAATCTCTAAGCCTTTTATGGATCAGATTGGTGATCTCAAACAGAGGTTATAGATTAATGTACTGTTATTATGAGGGTTTGCATTTTGCTGTGCTCATGTACATGACCTTTATCTTCCTAATCTGCTGGAAATCGCTCCTGTGGCAGAACGGCTTTAAACACTAGATGAAAAACACACAATATATCAGCTTGATAACATGTATTCAGAGTCTCTGCTTTATTGTCTAGTGAATTTGACTAATGATTGGATAATCTTTAGAATTACAATGCATTTATATTATACCATCTAGGACAGGGGTAGGCAACCTTTTAGTAGTACGGTGCCAAAACAAGATTTTGAAGTCCCTTGGTGTAAATTGAGGTGTGTATTCTGCTGCAGTTGCTTTGTAGCATTGTATTTGTGTGTATGTTGGCTTATATTGTACAGTATACATTTGAGTAGTCTTTGGTGTTGTGCATAATACCTATGAATGTGGGCTGTGTATGGATGATTTGTCACATTGTGTGTGTGAGGCTGCTTGTTGGGTTATGTGCATGTATGTGGATTGTGAGTGGTGGTGTGTTTGTGGGCTGTTTATTTGTATGAAGTGGGTGTTTTTTTCTGAAGATCTGTGTATATCTAGCCGTGTGGGTAACTTTCAGTGGGGACCGGGCTTGCCAAGTACAGGTCAAAGGCAGGAGCTGCAATAGCTACTGCTGGCTAATTCACTTTAGTGTGGATTCCCGATCACAAGTGCTGGAATTATTTGATCTGAGATAACTTCCTGTAAGTGCTGCAATGTGTAAACTGAGGATTTTCCACCGCTCGGTTTGCACTAGGAGATGGCTGAAGTCCCATTTGAACTCCTGATGGTCCAGAGGCTGTTTGGCTCTGGCAGCCTTGAATACCATGCAAAGGCAACTGGAGGGTCATGGGTTGCTGATCCCTGATCTAGGAGAATCGATCACCTAATTTTACTGATCCCTAAACGAGGAGAATCGATCACCTCATTTTACGGATCCCTGATCGAGGAGAATCGATCACATAGTTACATAGTTACATAGCTGAAAAGAGACTTGCGTCCATCAAGTTCAGCCTTCCTCACATGTTTTTTGCTGTTGATCCAAAAGAAGGCAAAAAAAAAAACCAGTTTGAAGCACTTCCAATTTTGCAACAAGCTAGGAAAAAAATTCCTTCTTGACCCCAGAATGGCAGTCAGATTTATCCTTGGATCAAGCAGTTATTACCCTACATTGAAAGATTATATCCTTGAATATTCTGTTTTTGCAAGTATGCATCTAGTAGCTGTTTGAACATCTGTATGGACTCTGATAAAACCACTTCTTCAGGCAGAGAATTCCACATCCTGATTGTTCTTACAGTAAAAAAACCTTTCCTTTGCCTTAGACAAAATCTTCTTTCTTCTAATCTAAACGCATGACCTCGTGTCCTATGTAAAGTCCGGTTTGTGAATAGATTTCCACACAATGGTTTGTATTGGCCTCGAATATATTTGTATAATGTTATCATATCCCCTCTCAGGCGACGTTTTTCTAAACTAAATAGGTTTAAATTTGTTAACCTTTAAACCTGTTTGTTCACCTCATTTTACTAATCCCCGATCGAGGAGAATCGATCACCTCATTTTACTGATCCCCGATCGAGAAGAATCGATCGCCTCATTTTACTGATCCCCGATCGAGGAGAATCGATCGCCTCATTTTACTGATCCCCAATCGAGGAGAATCGATCGGCTCATTTAACTGATCCCCGATCGAGGAGAATCGATCACCTCATTTTACTGATCCCCGATTGAGGAGAATCGATAGCCTCATTTTATTGATCCCCGATCGAGGAGAATCGATAGCCTCATTTTACTGATCCTCGATCGAGGAGAATCGATCGCCTCATTTTACTGATCCCCGATTGAGGAGAATCGATCGCCTCATTTTACTGATCCACGATTGAGGAGAATCGATCGCCTCATTTTACTGATCCCCGATCGAAGAGAATCGATCAGCCTCATTTAACTGATCGTTAACATGATATAAAACTACACAATTTCTTACATACTGTTTCAGATACAAGCAACACATCTCAAATTACTGATCACAAACACAGAATAAAAGCTGCCCAATATCTATCCTGGTGTCTGCCGTTCTGCTTGATGACTGGATGTTTCAATGCGCATTTAAAGCAACAAACTGAGGACGTGAATCCCAGGAGCTATAGCGGTCAGTGGTAACGCTGCACAGTATCTATTCTGCTCTCAGTAACACAGTTCCCTCCTTCCAATTACTGTCCCTAAGTTAATAGTCCCCCACACCCCTGTTCAAAATTAAATATCTTAAATATTTTACTTTCCTTTTTTTCCAGTGCCTGAGGCCTCTTAGGCTGGCCAGGTCTTCTCCTACTACAGTGTCATTGTGATGGTGGGACATAAAGCACAAGTGCCCATTAAAGTGTCCTCATAGGAAAGCATTGAACTAATTGCTAAGTATGGGGACTGGGAACGTCGGACAGCAAAGTAAAAATCCACATGGGACCTGGAAGCGTCCTGTCTTGAAGTCCGTCACTAGAGGTGGAGTTAACCCTGCAATGTAATTACTGCAGCTTCTCAGATGGTTTACAGATAGGGGCACTGCACCTAAACCACTTTAATGAGATTAAAGTGTCCCTTTAAGGCCAGACTAGCTGAACTGAAAGCAAGGCTGAAATCGAGAATCTATCCACTTTGGATACTTTGACCTTACATTTGAAAATCACTTTGAATTCTCACTTTTTTGACTAACCTTGTTTGTGTGCATGACTGCATATGATAATCAGTAAAAGGGGAACTTTTACACATGGTCCATTTAGGAGATTTAGTTAAAATGCAAGGTTTGGATAAACCACATATTTCTGCTGTTTGTGTGGTGGGTAGTTACATCTGATATCAATGTGTCATCAGTTACACTTTATCTCACACAATTCCTCCTGAATATAATAGCGATACAGAGGAGTGTGGGATACTGTATGTCACGCTATTCTCTTTCAGCTGTTTAGGAAAGAGAGCGATTGCATTGACTGGGGCTTAATTTTAACTCTCAGCAAATACTGTCATAGCGTGTGTGTGTGTGTATGGTACGTATCATCTGGCGTGGCACAAGATTTGTCACACATTCTACACTTCCTAGAGGCTGGTTCATTCACGGAGTTAGTCTGTTAGAGATAATGCTCAGGCTGACCGCACATAAGATCTGTCTGACACCACCAGTCTCACTACCTTCCTGCTACAGAGCTGTTTGAGTTCAGACACTCCTCACTTAACGACCGGTTCCGTTCCTACGACCCGGTCGTAGAACAAATTAGTCGGTAAGTGAGGCTTTAAGGGATTCCCTGCTCTGCTGCGTTCTTCTATTTTCGGGGAAATGTCCCTGACCATAGACTAATGCAATAGAGCAGGGAATCACTCTAATCTATGTTCGGGTAAATTTTTCCGAACATAGTTTAAGGGATTCCCCGCTCTGGTGCGTTTGTCTATGTTCGGGAAAATATCCTCGAACATAGAAGGCAGCAGAGCAGGGAATCCCTCCAGTTCACACGACAGCTCGCATTTACCACCCCGCGAGAGAGCTGGTCGTAAGTTCGAGCCATCGTAAAACAGGTAGGTCGCAGAACGAGGACCACCTGTAAAGACAAAAAAACACAACCTACAATATAAAAAGAGACCACAAATGGTGCAAGTAAGAGTAAAAACAATAAATAAGATAACAAAGTTGTCCAGCCGCCCTACGCATTTCATCTGTGTCGACTTAGTCAGGGGCATCCAGCTTGTGTAGTACAGTTCCGCTTTATTTCAGCCTATAAAAATACCTCCTACTCCTCCCAGAGTGCCAATCCGGGGGAGTATGTGATGTAATCCACCTGGTCGGTCTTCAAATTCAAGCCTCGCTTCCATGTTATTCGTGTGTGTATCAAGCCTCTTTTTCAGAATGCTGATCACGTCATCCCGTTCCGGTCATGGGAAAAGTTGCGTTCCTATTTCCTGTATTCGGCCGTGGAAGGCATATGCGTTCCACTTCCGTTTTTAAGTCACATAGTCCTCAAAAGTCCATATAAGAGAAATAAAATATAATAAAATATGCATTATTCCATAAACAGTCCAACAATACTCATAAAAAATAATACATATAAAATACCATAGAAATCCATTAGATATAAACCAGAGACCTCAAGTTAAAAAATAAATATAGGGGGGCGTGGCCTGACAAGCGAAGGAGACAGTCGCATGGCCTCCGAGCTCCGGCTTTACCGACGACAAAACACAATCACTAAGGTGGATCCACACCCCACAAACAAACAGGGAGAACCCAACGGCCACCCAATGGGCAGAAAATCAAAAAAACTAAAACCCGACAGGCCCAGGCCAGGTATGGACATCGGAGACCTCTAGCGCCAGGCCTACAGCTGCAACGAGCCTAAGATGGCGTCCCTCCATGGCGGTTGCTCCGACTTCTCCGACGGAGCATCGGAGGAGGAGGAAAACGACCACACACCGCAGACAGTGCCGCCAGCGAGGCGCACAGCACCCGCATGCCCTGCACCCGACACAACCCCAGCAACGTTACCCGCAATCAAGGAGCTTATCACAAACCTCCAAATAAAAATCTCGGCGGATATGGCCTTGATTAGAGAGGACCTGCGGGGCCTAACAGGGCGCATAGGCGCGGTGGAAAACACCTCAAGGGAACACGAAAGGCAGATGACTGTGCTGAGACAGGAGGTGGACGAACTCAGACAAATGACCAAAGCACAGGAGGGCAAATTTGATACCCTGGAAGACAAACGGAGACAGAAAAACCTGAAAATCAGAGGGGTGGCGGAGAACATACCGACAGAAGAACTCCCCCACTTCACCAGGCGCCTCCTAACGGCCATCCTGACCCCTAAACGGGCGAAGACAGTGCTACTGGATGGGATATTCAGAATCCCGAAACCGGCTAAAGCACCACCCACAGCCCCGGGAGACCTGGTGCTTCAATTCCAATCTCACCAAGACAAAACAGCGCTGCTGGCCGCCATCAGGGGGCACACGCCCTACAACTTCAAGTGAGTGGCGCTCGGATTCTTTGCCGACCTCTCTGGGGGAACGCTCGCTTGGAGACGAACACTCCGACCACTCACCTCCCTCCTGTGCACGAAGAACACCAGCTACCGCTGGGGCCCGGCCCGAACACTGTTGATCCAACGAGAAGACACTACCATTACAGTACGCGACCAGCAAGACACAGCAAAATGCCTGCAGGCGCTGGGCCTCCCACCGGACTCATTAAGCCAGGCTTCACAGATTGCGGAAAGCCCGAACCGGCATGGATGGGACCCCGCAATTTCAGGCCGATAGCCGATAACTTGCCGATATTCTGTACATTTACCATTTTTAAAAAATAAACTAATTCTAAAGGTAAAGGCACAAAATATACATGCCACGTGTAGTGGATGAAGTGTGTTTAGACAGGGGAGCTGTGTGTGTAGTGGACGCAGTGTGTATTTGTGTAGTGTGTGTATATAGTGAATGCAGAGCGTGTTTGTGTAGTGTATATAGTGAATGCAGAGCGTGTTTGTGTAGTGTGTATATATAGTGAATGCAGAGTGTTTGTGTAGTGTGTATAGTGAATTCAGTGAGTATTTGTGTAGTGTGTGTGTGTGTGTGTAGTGTGTATGTATAGTGAATGCAGTGTGTGTTTGTGTAGTGTGTATGTATAGTGAATGCAGTGTGTTTGTGTAGTGTGTGTGTATAGTGAATGCAGTGTGTGTGTGTTTGTGTAGTGTGTGTGTATAGTGAATGCAGTGTGTGTGTGTGTTTGTGTAGTGTGTGTGTATAGTGAATGCAGTGTGTGTGTTTGTGTAGTGTGTGTGTGTTTGTGTAGTGTATGTATAGTGAATGCAGTGTGTGTGTTTGTGTAGTGTGTGTGTGTTTGTGTAGTGTATGTATAGTGAATGCAGTGTGTGTGTGTTTGTGTAGTGTATGTATAGTGAATGCAGTGTGTGTTTGTGTAGTGTGTGTATAGTGAATGCAGTGTGTGTGTGTGTAGTGTGTGTATAGTGTGTGTGTAGTGTGTATGTGTGTAGTGATGTAATTTGTGTAAAATGGGGGGGGTGCATTTCTTATTCAAATTTTTTTGTTTGTTTGTTTAGTCCCCCCTCCCTGCTTCTTACCAGGGAGGGGGGATATAGTATTCCCTGGTGGTCCGGTGGCTTGTTAAGTGCTGGGGGAGCCCTCAGGAAGCTGTTTCTTACCTTTCTTGCAGCTCCTTCAGCTCCCCTGTGTAAATCTTGTGGCCCCTAGTGCCGCGCGGAGCGTTGCCATGGTAACCCGTGGGACTCGCAAGATTTGCACTGGGGAGATGGAGGAGCTGCAAGAAAGGTAAGAAACAGCTTCCTGCGGCCCCCCCAGGACCGCCGGGCTTGTAATGAGCCTGGCGGTCCTAGGAGGTATTATCGGCAATATCTGTATCTATATTGGTAGATACCGAAAATACCAAATATCGGCCGATCCCTAGCTTGGAGATAATTAGATTAGAATTAGTACAGTTACTGATCCAATTATCTCCCAAGCAGGGAGGAGGGATTGTAAGTTTGTTATGGGAGTATCTGGCATTTAATTACTGTTCTAATTGGTCTGTGTGGGCACCACTTGCATGGGGATTGTCATAAAAGGCCAAGTGTGGCTCCCATTAAATTGAGATTCGTTTACCCCTTCATGAAGTCTTGGCTTGGATTCTGGGGATTGCTATAATCACAATTCTCCCCTGAGTATAATCACTAGCTCTTATAAGAGCGGTTTCTGCTACGCTCTCTGGACTAGGAAAGGTCTACCCACTGGAAGCTGGATCCTGGTCTTGGTTCCAGGGTGGGTGGAGGACCGCGAGACCCCAACCAAGCTGCGGCGGTTCGTGGGGTTTACGGTGTTCCAGTGCAGTGCTTATGGTACTTGCAAGTAGTAGGAAACAGCGATTGACAGAGGTACCCGGTCGGGGTGCCAGGCGGTCAGTCACATGTGGTGACAGCTTTTACAGGACCCACATGTATAAAAATCTCCATTAGTTAATTGTTTTTGGAGCTATTTCTAAAAGTATTTGGTGCTAGCATATTTTTAAAATTCCTACCTTTAATAAAAAAATTAAAATAAAAAAAATTGGGGGGGGGGGGGGGGGGGTGAGGGGAGTATATCCTTTAAAATCTCATCTTCCAATAAAAGAGGCCAATGTTCATGTAAAATCTTTTTAAAGGGACACTATACTCACCAGAACAACTACAGCTTAATGTATAATATACAGCTTAATGTACGGCATACAGCTTAATGTAGTTGTTCTGGTGAGTATAATGGCTCCCTTCAGGCATTTTCATGTAAACACTGCCTTTTCTGAGAAAATGCAGTGTTTACATTGCCCCTAGGGACACCTCCAAGTGCCCACTCCTTATATTTTTTAATATAAGAGCTTGGTCTAAAAGGCAATTATGGTCTGTACAATTCCTTCTAAGTCTAGTTAATTGGCTCCGTGGAACTCCATGGAGCCAAGTCGTGTGGTGACTACATTCAGTATTGATGTAACTAATGGCATCTGTAGGCTTAAAACTAAGTTTTAGTTTTTACATTCCCTTTCTCGACATAAATTGTGAGGTCTAAAAAATTAATTTCCTTAGGATTAAAAGTGGGAGTAAAAACCAATGATAACTGATTATCATTGATATTAGCCATAAAATCACTTAAAACCTCTTCTGTGCCATTCCAAATAATTAAAATATCAATATACCTTTTCTAGAGCACCAAGTTCGCGCCAAAAGGATTATTGAACCAAATGTTATTTGTCTCCCAATAATCCAAAAAGATGTTAGCATAACATGGCGTGAACTTGGTGCCCATTGTAGTTCCTTGTAGTTGGAGAAAAAAGTCACCATTAAAAAAAGAAGAAATTGTGAGTTAAAATAAATTGTTGATGCTCTCTAAAAGAAAATGACCAAAGTCCTTTGAAATTTCCATGTCTTCTTCTAAAACTGTTTTTACTGCCAGGAGGCCCAAGTCGTGTTCAGTAATGGAGTAGAGTGATGTGACATCTACTGTTGCCCAAATATAACTTTCCCTTCACTCAACACAGACCAACTCTTGGAATAAACTTTTTGTATACCTGAGATACGAGCGGGCCTTCTGTGCATACTTTTGGATGTGAAAGTCAATAAATTCGGACAACCTTGATGTCAAAGAGTCCACACCACTAATAATAGGCCTACCTGGCGGATGGGTAGGAGACTTATGGACTTTGGGTAAAAAATATAAAGTGGGAATTCTAGGTGCCTCTAAGAATATACAAAGAAAAATACTTTATTAGCGAGAATTCCTTTATTTTTATACTCCGTTAACATAACTTTCAATTCCTGATTAAAAATATGATTTAGATTTGATAAAAACATTTTATAAGTTAAATTATCTCCTAAAATTCTCTCAGATTAAGATGAAAATCCATGAGTATAACTACAATTCCTCCACCTTTATCCACACTTTTAATCACTATATCTTTGCAGTTTTTAAGTGCTTTCAGAACTTCATTTTCTTTTTTTCTTAGGTTAAAATTTTCAAGTTTAAGGTCCAGTTTACGAATATCTTTATTGACCATCTTGGAAAATGCTTTTATTTGGGACAGAAAGTAGACTTAAAATTGAATTTCCATTGTTAATATCTTTAACCCCTTAAGGACACATGACGTGTGTGACACGTCATGATTCCCTTTTATTCCAGAAGTTTGGTCATTAAGGGGTTAATTAAAAATCCTTCCTGTTCTCTTTTCTTAAAAAATCTTTTCAAAAACATCTTACGGACAAATTTATTTAAATCTATAAATACATTAAAAGGATTAGCTGAACGCACGAAACAAAACAAAACTCCACGCACAGAGACTAAACACACAACACCGACCCACACACACGAGAACGCGAACATAAGCAGAACGCTCAAATGCACAAGCCCTCTCCTACCCTCCCCTCTCTACGAACAGAAGTGTCACAACTCCACACCCCAAAAACCCCGAATCTCCTAATCCATATTCAAAATATGCAAATCACACACTCTGCATGAAGCACTAAAGACGATGTATCGGATGCAAGACCACGATTGTAATGCTGATGTAACCAATATCAATTGTAAACCAAAATCCAATGTACAATGTTTATAAATGTTTAAAAATGTTGACACGATTATTGTTCGATTTGCTACACGAACAAAATAAAGAATTAAAAAAAAAAAAGGATTAGCTGATCTGTTTGGGGAAAACTTAAAGGGACACTATAGTCGCCAGAACAACTACAGCTTAATGAATTTGTTCTGGTGAGTAGAATCATTACCTTCACAGAAAATGCAGTGTTTACATTACAGCCTAGTGATACCTTCACTGGCCGCTCCTCAGATGGCTGTTACAGATCCTTCCTGGGTCATGACTGCCTAAAATGCATCCAAACATTCAGTGTCTCCTCCCTCTGCATGCAGAGACTGAACTTTCCTCATAGAGACTCATTGATTCAATTCATCTCTATGAGGAGATGCTGATTGGCCAGGGCTGTGTTTGAATCATGCTGGCTCTGCCCCTGATCTGCCTCCTTGTCAGTCTCAGCCAATCCTATCGGGAAGCACTGTGATTGGATCAAGCTACCACTTCTGATGATGTCAGCAGACTGCTTGTTTTTCTGAGGCAGACAGGGCAGAGCCTGCAGCTTCAGGCTTGAATACAGTAAGATTTTTACTATATTTATGGAGGCATGAGGGACCAGGGGGGCTAGATGGTGGTTATAACACTATAGGGTCAGGAATAGATGTTCCTGACCGTATAGTGATCCTTCAAGTCCCTTTTCAAGAAATAAAATCTCGTTGGGATTTTAAAATGCATCTAAACTAATAAATATTTTTTATTATTTCATATGCATTTTTAAATAATGCATATGGGACAACGGAGGTGAAACGCATATGCATTCCATGGGCGAATACAGGAAATAAGAATTTTTCCCATGAACGGGATGACGTGATTAGCATTCAGAAAAGGAGGCTTGATACACACACGAATAACTTGAAAGTGAGGCTTGAATTTGAAGACCGACCAGGTGGATTACATCACATACTTCCCCCGGATTGGCTCTTAGGCACTCTGGGAGGAGTAGGAGGTATTTTTAAAGACAGCAATAAAGCAGAATCATACTACACAAGCTGGATGCCCCTGACGAAGTCGACACACAGATGAAACGCGTAGGGCGCTGGACAACTTTATTTGTTATTTTATTTATTGTTTTTACTCTTACTTGCACACTTCTATTTCCTAGTGGATACAATCTATTTCTCCACGCGATATTGAAGATTTCTGCAACTGTGATGGGCTTTTAATTACCTTCTCTCTTGTGAGTGCAACTTTAATAAAGTGTTCTATTGTGTTAAACAGTTTTGCACTATGCCTTGTGTTTCTCTTTTTCACTGAATTAGTATATGAAGTTTTGGGAAAAGAGAAGATAAGAAGTCAACACCTGGTTTTACGTTTTGCCTATTTTTTTTACCTACTCTTGTGAGTGCATCAGAGTGTTGTTGTTTTTTCCCACTGTATAAATTTTATCTGCACCATTTGTGGTCTCTTTTTATAGTGTAGGTTGTGGTTTTTGTCTATATTTATATTATTGAAGATCCAGAGGAATCTTCTCACTTACCTACTATTTTAAGGGTAACCGTTTGCTGTGTGTTTCCCTTTATTACCACTGGTGTTGTGTTTCACAGGGGTATTATCTTGTTTTTGTATAGAACTGTTTGAGTGTCAGCCTTCTAGTCTCCATTCCTTCTTTCATTGCTCTTAGTCCTTAGTCCTTACTCCTATCTCAGGTGTTGAATAGTGCATAGTCTTACACTTTCCTTGGTGTTTAGCGATTCATATTCACTCCATGCTATCATCTGCCATTCAAGGATTTAACAAGGGGGTTAATCTGTAATAAATGGCTGATGTAGGCAAATAAGGGTCTCATTATGGAGACTTATGTTATACAGAGCTCCATCTGCATGGTTGACTATATTATGCTCTTATTGGAAGTGCATAGTGTGATGGACCGCCGTCCCGAAGTACCATGCCCACTGCTTATTTGTGTGTTTATTTGTGTGTTTTCCCCTTGTATTCTATGTTTCCCTGTGTATTTGTATGCATATCATGTATTTTGCCTGCTCCCCGTTTGGGAGAGCTCATATGAACGAAACCCGTTCGTCTTTCGAACTGGGACCACCCTGATATCCCATTTAGAACGCTCATTAGAACGTGCTAAAACCGCAAGGGAAATCATTAACGAATGCTCCCCTGTGTGCCGCCGGTACGTATAGCTGAATGCCAACCAGGGGAAGCATTCATATCCTGAATGGGCCTGCCCACACTGTTTGAGGTCCCCGTGTTGTGGATTGCCCTACCTAATCCCAACAGAGCTATAGTCACTGGTTCTCCCCACCTGGGAGCTACATGGCCAGTCTCGTAGCTGCCCGAGGATGCTCTCTCCCGGGCTGCCTAAGTGGAGGAAGCCCCCGGAGAGAGGTGGGAGACCCCCTGGGGCTGTGAGTCGGCTTAACAGCCACAGAGGTCCTGCTCGCTGCCTGGAAGTCCGTGCTGACCAATAGGAGAAGGAGCGCCCGTTCAAACTGGGTTCGCACCATTCTCCTGATAGGTCGGCACGATTGAGCGCTGATTGGTCGCTGTGGGGCGCAAGCGGGCAATCGGAGAAAGAGCGCCCATTCAAACAGGGTTTTGCGCCCATTCTTCTGATTGGGTGGCGAAACCCCTCTCCTCCCCGAGCGCCGATTGGTGCACCAGGGTTTTGCGCCCTTTCTCCTGATCGGGCGGTGAAGCACCTCTCCTCCCTGAACATTGATTGGAGCAAATTGGTTTCGCGCCTTTCATCGGATTGGTTGTTGCTTAGTTAAGGCGCGAAGTTTGAATTGACCGGCCTAAACCAAGCTATGTACAGAGCCTCGAGCCCAAACTTTGTACGATAGTTTCTCTCGGGCTCTGTACATCTGATAGCCCTGCTATTTGCAGGGATCCTAGTTTGGACCCGGTGCTATCCAGTGATATGTGTTTTACATGTGTGACCCCTTCCCAGGGCGCTGAACCCCTGAGTGTTTCCTCCATATATGTGATGTGTTTTACTGTGTACTGTTAGTGTCTCCCAGTTAGTATCTGTAAACCACCCCATCCCAACCTGGGATTGTGTTGAACTGAATGGAGACCCCTTCTGCGCATAAAAGGAAGTTGTACCAATAAAGCATTGTCAGTGTTTGTACCTCTAGAACTCTGTCTTGTCCAGTTACTGGGGGGAAGAAAGGGTTAAACCCTGTGCCAGCTTGTCGCAGCTGGTGGAAGATCCCCTATTCCAGCTAGGAAGCGGTCTCTTTAACGGAGGTAACCAGTCGGGTTACAGGGAGCTCCGTTACACATAGCATTTCGTGAGCTGCTGGGTTTAAATATTTAAATAATGCGATTCCCTGATACAGAATCAGAAAGGCAGTTGAATTGCATGATCATTTGTAGCAGGGCAGTACTGTCCTTGTACCCGAATGGGGACAAATTAACTACAGTTGGACCTCGGTTTACAAACGCCTCGGTTACCATAATTTTCGGTTTACAAATGAAAATCCATTGAAAATAATGCCTCGGTTTACAAAAAAACTTTTCGCAATACAAAGCAAGTTTCCCCAGGATGCATTGCACCTGGGAGGTTTATAGCGCCGCCCCCTGCATGCTGGGGCCTGTGGGTAGCACGCGGCGTCAAGTGTGGAGGTGTTGGAGTGGCCTTTGCATCGAGTTTTGGAGCCATTCTGGAAATTGTTTGCAGTTGTTTTGGGACTTTTTGGTGCATTTCTCAAGCTGTGGAAAGTTAGGGAGCTGAGCTTTGTCGTTTGCATGCCTTTTACTGTGTGTCCTGCATTGTGTGTTGCTTTCCATGCCAGCTCAATTTGAACGGATTAATTGGTTTTCAATGCATTCCTATGGGAAACCGCGTTTCAGTTTACAAATTTTTCGCAAAAAGAAACGTCCCGGAGAACGCATTAAATTCGTAAACCGAGGTTCCACTGTACAACCAATGGTATATATCAGTGGTCCCAACCAAGGGATCATCCAACACACATTTCAATGAGAGAAAACTATTTTTTCTTCACCTTCATCCACAGTTCAAAAGGTCATGTTTTGTTGCAGCCTTACTTGAGGTGTTTAAAATTCTAGATACATTAACTTGCAGCGTGTAATTGTTTGCCAATGGGATTCCCAATCCTAATGCTAACACATTTTAAGGATTGCATTCACACTATTCCATCCCCAAATCTGTGCTCACTTTTAGTTGTCTTGAGGCATACCAGTACCAACCACACTGCTGCTTGAAAACCCCATGGTGTAGGTACTGGCAAGCATAAATGTATTGAAGATAAGGGTAAATGTGTCAGCTAAGAGGGACAATAGGAAAAAAAATTACTTATTTCTAAAATATCCTACAATAATGTGATAATGCTCCCTTCCTACACATACTGGGCACTATATTGGAAATTCAAGTTAGCCTGTTATGATAGGTTAACTTGAACATAAATTAGCCCCAAATGCAATTATTTCATCATATGTCATAGAGATATGTGATTTATTCAGTGTAACACCCACCTCCGGTCCGCCGGCCTATCTGCCTGCAGTCTTAATTGATTCGTCCTCTTTGGGAACACCCTCCCCAGACAGAACAAACCGCTGTGAACCGCACATGATGGCTTTATTGCTAGCACTTGGAAGGAGTGACATCAGTCACTCTGATACTATACTCCCTCGCCAACGTGGGAGCACTAGCTAGGAAGTTGCCATAGTAACCACAGCACATGCGCTGTGGTTGCTATACTTGGGAGAGCAGAAAGACTGCCTGTGGGAGGTCTCTTCTGCTCTCTCTTGTCAAGCTTGGTGTTAAAGTTATGGATTTATTACACTGAGCTTGGTGTTATAGTTATGGATTTATTACACTGAGCTTGGCGTTATAGTTATGGATTTATTACACTGAGCTTGGTGTTAAAGTTATGGATTTATTACACTGAGCTTGGTGTTATAGTAATGGATTTATTACACTGAGCTTGGTGTTATAGTAATGGATTTATTACACTGAGCTTGGTGTTATAGTTATGGATTTATTACACTGAGCTTGGTGTTATAGTAATGGATTTATTACACTGAGCTTGGTGTTATAGTTATGGATTTATTACACCGAGCTTGGTGTTATAGTAATGGATTTATTACACTGAGCTTGGCGTTATAGTTATGTATTTATTACACTGAGCTTGGTGTTATAGTAATGGATTTATTACACTGAGCTTGGTGTTATAGTAATGGATTTATTACACTGAGCTTGGTGTTATAGTAATGGATTTATTACACTGAGCTTGGTGTTATAGTAATGGATTTATTACACTGAGCTTGGTGTTATAGTAATGGATTTATTACACTGAGCTTGGTGTTATAGTAATGGATTTATTACACTGAGCTTGGTGTTATAGTAATGGATTTATTACACTGAGCTTGGCGTTATAGTTATGGATTTATTACACTGAGCTTGGCGTTATAGTTATGGATTTATTACACTGAGCTTGGCGTTATAGTAATGGATTTATTACACTGAGCTTGGTGTTATAGTAATGGATTTATTACACTGAGCTTGGTGTTATAGTTATGGATTTATTACACTGAGCTTGGAGTTATAGTAATGGATTTATTACACTGAGCTTGGCGTTATAGTAATGGATTTATTACACTGAGCTTGGCGTGATAGTTATGGATTTATTACACTGAGCTTGGCGTTATAGTTATGGATTTATTACACTGAGCTTGGCGTTATAGTAATGGATTTATTACACTGAGCTTGGTGTTATGGATTTATTACACTGAGCTTGGCGTTATAGTTATGTATTTATTACACTGAGCTTGGTGTTATAGTAATGGATTTATTACACTGAGCTTGGCGTTATAGTAATGGATTTATTACACTGAGCTTGGCGTTATAGTAATGGATTTATTACACTGAGCTTGGTGTTATAGTTATGGATTTATTACACTGAGCTTGGTGTTATAGTTATGGATTTATTATACTGAGCTTGGTGTTATAGTAATGGATTTATTACACTGAGATTGGTGTTATAGTAATGGATTTATTACACTGAGCTTGGTGTTATAGTTATGGATTTATTACACTGAGCTTGGCGTTATAGTAATGGATTTATTACACTGAGCTTGGCGTTATAGTTATGGATTTATTACACTGAGCTTGGTGTTATAGTTATGGATTTATTACACTGAGCTTGGTGTTATAGTTATGGATTTATTACACTGAGCTTGGTGTTATAGTAATGGATTTATTACACTGAGCTTGGTGTTATAGTAATGGATTTATTACACTGAGCTTGGTGTTATAGTAATGGATTTATTACACTGAGCTTGGTGTTATAGTTATGGATTTATTACACTGAGCTTGGTGTTATAGTTATGGATTTATTACACTGAGCTTGGTGTTATAGTAATGGATTTATTACACTGAGCTTGGTGTTATAGTTATGGATTTATTACACTGAGCTTGGCGTTATAGTTATGTATTTATTACACTGAGCTTGGTGTTATAGTAATGGATTTATTACACTGAGCTTGGTGTTATAGTAATGGATTTATTACACTGAGCTTGGCGTTATAGTAATGGATTTATTACACTGAGCTTGGCGTTATAGTTATGTATTTATTACACTGAGCTTGGTGTTATAGTAATGGATTTATTACACTGAGCTTGGTGTTATAGTAATGGATTTATTACACTGAGCTTGGTGTTAGAGTAATGGATTTATTACACTGAGCTTGGTGTTATAGTTATGGATTTATTACACTGAGCTTGGTGTTATAGTAATGGATTTATTACACTGAGCTTGGTGTTATAGTTATGGATTTATTACACTGAGCTTGGCGTTATAGTTATGTATTTATTACACTGAGCTTGGCGTTATAGTAATGGATTTATTACACTGAGCTTGGCGTTATAGTTATGGATTTATTACACTGAGCTTGGCGTTATAGTTATGGATTTATTACACTGAGCTTGGCGTTATAGTTATGTATTTATTACACTGAGCTTGGCGTTATAGTAATGGATTTATTACACTGAGCTTGGTGTCATAGTTATGGATTTATTACACTGAGCTTGGTGTTATAGTAATGGATTTATTACACTGAGCTTGGTGTTATAGTTATGGATTTATTACACTGAGCTTGGCGTTATAGTTATGTATTTATTACACTGAGCTTGGTGTTATAGTAATGGATTTATTACACTGAGCTTGGTGTTATAGTAATGGATTTATTACACTGAGCTTGGTGTTATAGTAATGGATTTATTACACTGAGCTTGGCGTTATAGTAATGGATTTATTACACTGAGCTTGGCGTTATAGTAATGGATTTATTACACTGAGCTTGGTGTTATAGTAATGGATTTATTACACTGAGCTTGGTGTTATAGTAATGGATTTATTACACTGAGCTTGGTGTTATAGTAATGGATTTATTACACTGAGCTTGGTGTTATAGTTATGGATTTATTACACTGAGCTTGGTGTAATAGTAATGGATTTATTACACTGAGCTTGGCGTTATAGTAATGGATTTATTACACTGAGCTTGTTGTTATAGTAATGGATTTATTACACTGAGCTTGGTGTTATAGTAATGGATTTATTACACTGAGCTTGGCGTGATAGTTATGGATTTATTACACTGAGCTTGGCGTTATAGTAATGGATTTATTACACTGAGCTTGGTGTTATAGTAATGGATTTATTACACTGAGCTTGGCGTTATAGTTATGGATTTATTGCACCGAGCTTGGTGTTATAGTAATGGATTTATTACACTGAGCTTGGTGTTATAGTAATGGATTTATTACACTGAGCTTGGCGTGCTAGTTATGGATTTATTACACTGAGCTTGGTGTTATAGTAATGGATTTATTACACTGATATTGGTGTTATAGTAATGGATTTATTACACTGAGCTTGGCGTTATAGTTATGGATTTATTACACTGAGCTTGGTGTTATAGTAATGGATTTATTACACTGAGCTTGGTGTTATAGTTATGGATTTATTACACTGAGCTTGGTGTTATAGTAATGGATTTATTACACTGAGCTTGGTGTTATAGTTATGGATTTATTACACTGAGCTTGGCGTTATAGTTATGGATTTATTACACTGAGCTTGGTGTTAAAGTTATGGATTTATTACACTGAGCTTTGTGTTATAGTTATGGATTTATTACACTGAGCTTGGCGTTATAGTAATGGATTTATTACACTGAGCTTGGTGTTATAGTAATGGATTTATTACACTGAGCTTGGTGTTATAGTTATGGATTTATTACACTGAGCTTGGTGTTATAGTAATGGATTTATTACACTGAGCTTGGCGTGATAGTTATGGATTTATTACACTGAGCTTGGTGTTATAGTAATGGATTTATTACACTGAGCTTGGCGTGATAGTTATGGATTTATTACACTGAGCTTGGCGTTATAGTTATGGATTTATTACACTGAGCTTGGTGTTATAGTAATGGATTTATTACACTGAGCTTGGTGTTATAGTTATGGATTTATTTCACTGAGCTTGGCGTTATAGTTATGGATTTATTACACTGAGCTTGGCGTTATAGTTATGGATTTATTACACTGAGCTTGGTGTTATAGTAATGGATTTATTACACTGAGCTTGGTGTTATAGTTATGGATTTATTACACTGAGCTTGGCGTTATAGTTATGGATTTATTACACTGAGCTTGGCGTTATAGTTATGGATTTATTACACTGAGCTTGGCGTTATAGTTATGGATTTATTACACTGAGCTTGGCGTTATAGTAATGGATTTATTACACTGAGCTTGGCGTTATAGTAATGGATTTATTACACTGAGCTTGGTGTTATAGTTATGGATTTATTACACTGAGCTTGGTGTTATAGTTATGGATTTATTACACTGAGCTTGGTGTTATAGTTATGGATTTATTACACTGAGCTTGGTGTTATAGTAATGGATTTATTACACTGAGCTTGGTGTTATAGTAATGGATTTATTACACTGAGCTTGGCGTTATAGTTATGGATTTATTACACTGAGCTTGGTGTTATAGTAATGGATTTATTACACTGAGCTTGGTGTTAAAGTTATGGATTTATTACACTGAGCTTGGCGTTAAAGTTATGGATTTATTACACTGAGCTTGGTGTTAAAGTTATGGATTTATTACACTGAGCTTGGCGTTATAGTTATGGATTTATTACACTGAGCTTGGCGTTATAGTTATGGATTTATTACACTGAGCTTGGTGTTATAGTAATGGATTTATTACACTGAGCTTGGCGTTATAGTAATGGATTTATTACACTGAGCTTGGTGTTATAGTTATGGATTTATTACACTGAGCTTGGTGTTATAGTTATGGATTTATTACACTGAGCTTGGTGTTATAGTTATGGATTTATTACACTGAGCTTGGTGTTATAGTAATGGATTTATTACACTGAGCTTGGTGTTATGGATTTATTACACTGAGCTTGGCGTTATAGTAATGGATTTATTACACTGAGCTTGGTGTTATAGTAATGGATTTATTACACTGAGCTTGGTGTTATAGTTATGGATTTATTACACTGAGCTTGGTGTTATAGTTATGGATTTATTACACTGAGCTTGGTGTTATAGTAATGGATTTATTACACTGAGCTTGGTGTTATAGTTATGGATTTATTACACTGAGCTTGGCGTTATAGTAATGGATTTATTACACTGAGCTTGGTGTTATAGTTATGGATTTATTACACTGAGCTTGGTGTTATAGTTATGGATTTATTACACTGAGCTTGGTGTTATAGTAATGGATTTATTACACTGAGCTTGGTGTTATAGTTATGGATTTATTACACTGAGCTTGGTGTTATAGTTATGGATTTATTACACTGAGCTTGGTGTTATAGTTATGGATTTATTACACTGAGCTTGGTGTTATAGTTATGGATTTATTACACTGAGCTTGGCGTTATAGTTATGGATTTATTACACTGAGCTTGGTGTTATAGTAATGGATTTATTACACTGAGCTTGGCGTTATAGTAATGGATTTATTACACTGAGCTTGGTGTTATAGTAATGGATTAATTACACTGAGCTTGGTGTTATAGTTATGGATTTATTACACTGAGCTTGGCGTTATAGTAATGAATTTATTACACTGAGCTTGGCGTTATAGTAATGGATTTATTACACTGAGCTTGGCGTGATAGTTATGGATTTATTACACTAAGCTTGGCGTTATAGTTATGGATTTATTACACTGAGCTTGGTGTTATAGTAATGGATTTATTACACTGAGCTTGGTGTTATAGTTATGGATTTATTTCACTGAGCTTGGCGTTATAGTTATGGATTTATTACACTGAGCTTGGCGTTATAGTTATGGATTTATTACACTGAGCTTGGTGTTATAGTAATGGATTTATTACACTGAGCTTGGTGTTATAGTTATGGATTTATTACACTGAGCTTGGCGTTATAGTTATGGATTTATTACACTGAGCTTGGCGTTATAGTTATGGATTTATTACACTGAGCTTGGCGTTATAGTTATGGATTTATTACACTGAGCTTGGCGTTATAGTAATGGATTTATTACACTGAGCTTGGCGTTATAGTAATGGATTTATTACACTGAGCTTGGTGTTATAGTTATGGATTTATTACACTGAGCTTGGTGTTATAGTTATGGATTTATTACACTGAGCTTGGTGTTATAGTTATGGATTTATTACACTGAGCTTGGTGTTATAGTAATGGATTTATTACACTGAGCTTGGTGTTATGGATTTATTACACTGAGCTTGGCGTTATAGTAATGGATTTATTACACTGAGCTTGGTGTTATAGTAATGGATTTATTACACTGAGCTTGGTGTTATAGTTATGGATTTATTACACTGAGCTTGGTGTTATAGTTATGGATTTATTACACTGAGCTTGGTGTTATAGTAATGGATTTATTACACTGAGCTTGGTGTTATAGTTATGGATTTATTACACTGAGCTTGGCGTTATAGTAATGGATTTATTACACTGAGCTTGGTGTTATAGTTATGGATTTATTACACTGAGCTTGGTGTTATAGTTATGGATTTATTACACTGAGCTTGGTGTTATAGTAATGAATTTATTACACTGAGCTTGGTGTTATAGTTATGGATTTATTACACTGAGCTTGGTGTTATAGTTATGGATTTATTACACTGAGCTTGGTGTTATAGTTATGGATTTATTACACTGAGCTTGGCATTATAGTTATTTATTTATTTATTTATTTATTATTGCCATTTATATAGCGCCAACAGATTCCGTAGCGCTTTACAATATTATGAGAGGGGGATTTATGGATTTATTACACTGAGCTTGGTGTTATAGTAATGGATTTATTACACTGAGCTTGGTGTTATAGTAATGGATTTATTACACTGAGCTTGGTGTTATAGTTATGGATTTATTACACTGAGCTTGGCGTTATAGTTATGGATTTATTACACTGAGCTTGGTGTTATAGTAATGGATTTATTACACTGAGCTTGGTGTTATAGTAATGGATTTATTACACTGAGCTTGGTGTTATAGTAATGGATTTATTACACTGAGCTTGGCGTTATAGTTATGGATTTATTACACTGAGCTTGGTGTTATAGTTATGGATTTATTACACTGAGCTTGGCATTATAGTTATGGATTTATTACACTGAGCTTGGTGTTATAGTAATGGATTTATTACACTGAGCTTGGCGTTATAGTAATGGATTTATTACACTGAGCTTGGTGTTATAGTAATGGATTTATTACACTGAGCTTGGTGTTATAGTAATGGATTTATTACACTGAGCTTGGTGTTATAGTTATGGATTTATTACACTGAGCTTGGCGTTATAGTTATGGATTTATTACACTGAGCTTGGTGTTATAGTAATGGATTTATTACAATGAGCTTGGTGTTATAGTAATGGATTTATTACACTGAGCTTGGTGTTATAGTAATGGATTTATTACACTGAGCTTGGCGTTATAGTTATGGATTTATTACACTGAGCTTGGTCTGGTCAGTAGATCTTTGTGTTGAAAGACCGGCCGGTCTGCAGGGTGAGGTATGGTGTAAGAAAGGAGGTGCAACTGATGAAAATAAGATCACTCATCAAGAACTGGAGTGGGTGAGAGGCCTAACTTAAACATCTTAAAATTATATAAGTCAAATATCCATCTCATTTCAGTCTTATTCAGTAATTTGACATGGTCTTCCCCTGCCCTCCCCCCTCCTGGATTTTTCCACTTTTTCTATTAAAATGTAAAGCTTTAAAAATCTCAATTTCATGGTCTTAATCATGTCAGATAAGAGACTTTGGCAAGAGTTAACGTTGTTTTTTTGGGGGGTGAATTTGGACATATTAAAGTAGCAGGAAATCCTATAAATGAGATTATAGGCGGAAGGAAAAAAGGAGAACCTATAAACGAAATTGTAGGTAATGGATAACAGGTGAACCTATAAACGAAATTATAGTTAAATAGGTAGAAGGCAAAATAGAAAGAGGTTTAGGCAATATGCCCCAGATAGGTTGTTACCAAGATATGATTAGATAGCAGCAAACACCTATAGTTGTGAGCTTGATTTACATGGAGCAGAATAGAATGACTTAAAATGTTCTAAAAAGTTTTATGTTGATGACATTTTAAAACAAAGAGACAGATATAAAAAGGGAACTAATTAAATTATTGGATGAGGGGTTACACATGGGTATTTCAAACAAAAGTGTATATAATCTTTAAAATAAAACCAATCCAATGATCTCTGTAATTTATATCCTACGGAAGCTCCACAAATACCCAATTTGCCCCCACTGGGAGGCCTATTGTGGCAGGGGTGGATTCTTTATTATCCCTCTTGTCTCACTATATAGACATTTTATTACAAGCCTTGGTGGCGAATAGTCAAGCCTACCTTAAGGATACCATTAATCTGCTACAAATTTTAGAGGGTTTTATCTGGTGTGAAGACTACTTTTTAGTAGCTAGTGATGTCGGTAGTCTTTACACCATAATTGGGCAGGAGAAGGGCTGTGAAGTTCTTTTTAGAGAAATCTGAATAGTTTAAAGACGAACAAATTAACTTTATTTTAAAAGGTATTTCATTAATTTTAAATTTGAGAATTTGAGAATGAATTTTATATTCAAAAAAGAGGCACGACGATGGGGACCAAGTTCGCACCCAGCTATGCTAATCTATGCATGTGTTATTGAGAACGTTCATTTGTTTTCTCAGAACATGGTTTGGTAGCTTACGGTCCTCTAGAAAAGATATATAGACTACATATTTATTTTTATTTTTTAAAGGAGACCGTGTCTCTTAAATAATTTTTAAACTTTTAAAATTCTAATTCTTGGGGCATAATATTAACAAGTGAAATAAGTATCCAATAAGTACACTTTTTAGATCTTAGTATTTTTTATTAAATCCAGTTGCATTAAAATGAAAACCTTTTTTTAAAAATACTGATGTGAACAGTTATATATAGATAAAGAGAGTTACCATTTTAAACCATGATTTACAAATATTTCAAAAGTTCACTAGATTAGGAAGGAATTGTAAAAAAATAGGATTTTATACAGCAATCTGAAATAAAAAAAAAAAAATTCCCAAAAGAGGTATGATAATGAGGAAATAGATAAACACTGGAAGGATGTTTTCCACAAACCAAGAAAAGATCTGTTGGCGTATTATAATAAAATAAAAGAACAACAAAATTGTTAACAAAACAAGTTAATTTTATTTGAGATTTTAATGCCCAAAGTCAAATTTAAAAGAGAATTATTAACAAACATTGGCATATTTTAAAACCGGATGAAAATGTATCTATATACATAGGAGAAAGACCTCAAATCATATATAAGGCTGCCAATAATGTTAGGAAAGTTTTAACAAGAAGTTACATCCCGAAAAAAGGATTACGGGATGGTGATATTTTAGGTGATATTATTATTATTTTTGTAATAGTTATATAGTTACATAGCTGAAAAGAGACTTGCGTCCATCAAGTTCAGCCTTCCTCACATTTGTTTTTTGCTGTTGATCCAAAAGAAGGCAAAAAACCCAGTTTGAAGCACAATTTTGCAACAAGCTAGGAAAAAAATTCCTTCTTGACCCCAGAATGGCAGTCAGATTTATCCTTGGATCAAGCAGTTATTTCCCTACATTGAAATATTATATCCTTGAATATTCTGTTTTTGCAAGTATGCATCTAGTAGCTGTTTGAACATCTGTATGGACTCTGATAAAAACACTTCTTCAGGCAGAGAATTCCACATCCTGATTGTTCTTACAGTAAAAAAACCTTTCCTTTGCCTTAGACGGAATCTTTTTTCTTCCAGTCTAAATGCATGGCTTCGTGTCCTGTGTAAAGTCTGGTTGGCGCTGTAAAGCATGCAGGAGTATCAATGAAAAATCAAAAAAAATGAAAAACGTATCTCCAGTGTGACGAATAAAGCATATAGTATTAATAGTCGCATTACATGTGACACAAGACATGCTATATACGTCATAACGTGTGAATGTGGCCTCCAATATGTAGGGAGGACAACAAAAGCACTAAAAATTACAATTAATGAACATCTGAGAAATATACAGAACAAAATTATAAGTCATTCTATTCCGGCCCATGTAAATGAAGCTCACAATGGAGATGGACAATGGAGATTTTAACATTTATTTTTTATTTTATTGGTATACAAAAAGTGGAAAAACCCTGGAGGTGGGGAAGACCATGTCAAATTACTGAATAAGACTGAAATGAGATATATATTTGACCATCTCTCCTAAGGAATTAAATATTGATTTTGAAATGTGTGAATGTATATGATGTTAAGATGTTTTTATATATCATCCATTTTACAATTCACTATGGAATGCCTTTGTTTTTTCTTTTACTTCCTTCTTTTCCATATTGTGTGTGATATTTGGGACTTGTGATGGGTTAATTATTCCCTGAATATATTGGGAGTATAATAACAAGCTGAACACTCCCCTAAGAACTGGCAGCTGGAAAGCCAAACGCTGAACCGGAAGCGACGCGGTAAACCCTTGCGAGCACCAATTTGGCGGCCGCGAGGGGTGCCGATATAGGACACCAAAGGGCGGCTCCATGCGTTTGGCGCCAAAACTAATTTAAAAGGGGGACATTTACCATACTATGCCTATAGCCAGGGCCGGCCTTAGGGATGTGCGAGCTGTGCGGCCGCACAGGGCGCCATGGCAAAAGGGGTGTCGGGCGGCCAACACAGCTCACAGTTGGTCACTCACAGGCCGGCCGAGTGTGGAGGAGGAGCGTGGGGGCGTGACGTCGATGGGCTCTGTCTTCAGAGGGAGCCGTGGAAGGATACAATTCAGTGAGTGAGGGCAGCACCCGATGCTCTTCAATCGGCGGAGAGGTGGACTGACAGCTCAGTCCAGGGAGCAGCAGCCTTTAATGTGAGTGACTGTTCCCTTTTTTTTTTTTTTTAAATAGGTTTTGTTAAAGGGGTGCAGGAGTTTAATTAAGGGAAGCAGGGGATTGATGAAGTGGGTGGCAGGGATTGGATTAATTGGCAGGGGACTTATTAAGGGGGCCAATGAAGTGCGGCAGGGAATTGAAAAGGGGGCCATGGGGCTGATTAAAGGGGGGTAGGTTGGTGATAAAGAAGTGGGAGGGGATTGATGAGGGGTTCAGGGGGCTGATAAATGGGGGCAGATGGCTGATAAAGGGGTGGGAGGGGGCTGATGAATGGGGGCAGAGGGCTGTTAAAGGGGTGGGAGGGGATTGATGAAGGGTTAGGGGGCTGATGAATGGGGGTAGAGGGCTGAGAAAAGGGGTGGGAGGGGGTTGATGAGGGGGTCAGGGGGCTGATGAATGGGGGCAGAGGGCTGAGGAAAGGGGTGGGGGGGTTGATGAGGGGGTCAGGAGGCTGAATGGTGGCAAAGGGGTGGGAGGGGATTGGTGAGGGGGCTGATGAATATGGGCAGAGGGCTGATAAAGAGGTTGGAGGGATTGATGAGGTGGACAGAGTGCTGAAAAAAGGGGTGGGAGGGAATTGATGAGGGGGGCAGGGATTGATGAAGGGGTGGCCAGGGGTTGGATAAATTGACAGGGGATTTATTAAGGTGGTTGATGAAGGGCGGCAGGGGATTGAAAAGGGGGGCATGGGGCTGATTAAATGGGGGCAGGAGGGTGATAAAGGGGTAGGAGGGGATTGATAAGGGGGTCAGGGGGCTGATGAATATGGGCAGAGGGCTGAGAAACTGCTATGTTTACATAGCAGGGTTAATCCAGGCTCTAGTGGCGGTCTTCCTGACAGCCGCTAGAGACGCTTCTGCGACGCTGGATGCGAAAATCGCATTCAGCGTGCAGAAGGTCCATAGGAAAGCAATGAGAAATGCTTTCCTATAGACTGTTTGAATGCGCACGCGGCTCTTGCCGTGCATGGGCATTCCGCTGCACTCGGGATCTGACGTCGGCGGGGAAGGAGAGGTCACCAGCGCCGGATTGAAGTTAGTAACTGAAGGGGTTTTAACCCCTTCAGCTCCAAGGGAGGACTTTTTGGTTTATCATTTTAGGATACGATTTGACACAATCAGGGTTATTCACTAAACTGCCATTTATGTACCTGGAAACATTGTCTCCCAGTCCTGAGCGAGGATTCTTTGGGTTATCATTTTAGGACATGATTTGACACAATCAGGGTTATTCACTAAAGTGAGAAGTCAAAGTGAATTTCAAATGGAAGGTCAACAGTTAAACTGAAAAACGATTTGTGAACTATGCTCCTAAATGTAAAATTCACTTTGAATTCATTATAAATTCTCAGTTTAGTAAATAACCCCCAATGTGATGACTTGGATTAATGTTGGTATTAAGGAGCTGTGCTTTTTATATGATACATTCAATCTGCTAACCTATAATAACCACACATCAGCCGTTTGCTCCGCGTAAATGAGATATTAGCAAACCCTCCAACAGAAAGGAAGGCTATCAATGACTTTGTTTATCTGGATCGCTGCCAACAGGAGACCAGGAGGTTTGCCGTGCTGGGAATATTTTAGGGGCACTGAAACCCATTGAATGAAAAAAATGTTTGGTTTATTATTTAGAAAAAATGAATCATTCTGATTTACTTACAAACAAGCTACTGTGGGACAGGAGGAAACATTTAGAAAAATACATTCTGCTGATTGAAAACCCTATTGATGTCCATTCACATCAATATTACTGCAGAAAGTATAGTGGGTTTGGATAAGTCTAATTTATAGTTATATTGAGAAATGACATTATTCAGGTGATGTGTTCGGACTGTCACAAGCACCATTCATATTTACATGTCAGTTTTATAATGTTCTATTTAATCCCCAGAATAAATGCTTTATAAAAGCTAAATAAACAAAAATATTTTTTAATATAAAAATCATCAATAGATTTTCTTTTTTTCTCATTCCACAGAAGAGTAGATACACAAATGTGCAGTAAGTCACAAGGAATATCAGTAAAAAAAAAAAATGAATTATTTAGAAAAACGCATCCCTACCTTACGTATATGACAGGATATCTATTTATACATGCACCTTGGGTTAGACAATATTTATAATATTTACTGCCTGCACAGAAATAGACCCAAACTTGTCAAATTTGCTTTGAATCTGGGAGCCAGCTTAAAAAAATGTTAGGAGCCAGTTTTTTTAAACTAACAAAGCTTTATCTTCGACGACAAAAATACAATTCTTAAAGGTACACTATAGCTTAGTATAGTAGTTCTGGTGTCTTTAGACTGTCCCTCAGAGGAAAGGCAGTGTTTACATTACAACCTAGAGACGCTTCTAGTGGCAGTCACTCTGATGGCCACGAGAGGTGCTTATTGAGTCAATGCTCTACAACATGCAGCACCGACGTTCAGTGTCTCCATGCTCTGCATGGAGGCCCTGAACGTTCTCCATAGAGATGCCTTGATTCAGTGCATCTCTGAGGAGATGCTAATTGGCGCAACGTTTTGGCGTGCATTCACAATAGCCTCCAATGTTTTTTTTATGGGAAAGCATTTGATTAGCTGAGTTCATCAAGATTGATTATCTCATCCATGGATGCAATGCAAGCCGTGGCGAGACCAGCATGGCGTGAGAAAAAAAGGTGCTTAAAAACACCTTTCCCATGCAATCGGAAGGGGGACAATCACGCAAAACGACACACTCACAATTTTTATTTTATTTAATGCCACCCAGCCTCCCTATCTTTGTAAGAGCTGGAGTGGATCCTTTCCCTTGTATCCAGTGTGGTTGCTGTCATCTTCCTGTTCTGCTCCTTGGTGTGCCGTTTAGTGATTCCGGGGATGGAGTGACATCATATTCCAGCTCCCGGCATCCCAGCAGGAAGCAAAGCAAGAAAAGCAGGAAGATTACAGCTACCTCGCCACCACCTTGCTCACAGTTGCCTGCCTTGGGGGCCCCAATGTGGCCAGGGCTGACAAATATCCAGGCGCCAGGACAAAATTCATTGCCACCATGGCAACCTGGGATATTATCCTAGGAATACCCAGGATTATAAAATAACTGTAAATGGTGCAGGGTGTGGAGGGAATGCTCTGACAAAGCCATTTATTTGCTGGTAATGAAGAAGTCCATGTATATTGACATAATGTGTTTCTGCCCTCCAATCTAATGATCTGGCAGAGTAAGTAGAAGGAATAGTGGGCTCCTAGAGTAGGTAAGTGTCAGAATATCACATGTACATTGAAACATTGTCTCCTTGCATGTGCAGGAAGTATTATCAGCTTCACCATTCCCGTGTGGGTTATTTTAGTCTGGGATTCACCATTCCCGTGTCGGTGGTTTTAGCCTGGGATTCACCATTCCCGTGTGGGTTATTTTAGTCTGGGATTCACCATTCCCGTGTGGGTTATTTTAGCCTGGGATTCACCATTCCCGTGTGGGTTATTTTAGTCTGGGATTCACCATTCCCGTGTGGGTTATTTTAGTCTGGGATTCACCATTCCCGTGTGGGTTATTTTAGTCTGGGATTCACCATTCCCGTGTGGGTTATTTTAGTCTGGGATTCACCATTCCCGTGTGGGTTATTTTAGCCTGGGATTCACCATTCCCGTGTGGGTTATTTTAGCCTGGGATTCACCATTCCTGTGTGGGTTATTTTAGCCTGGGATTCACCATTCCCGTGTCGGTGGTTTTAGTCTGCGATTCACCATTCCCATGTGGGTTATTTTAGCCTGGGTTCACCATTCCCGTGTGGGTTATTTTAGTCTGGGATTCACCATTCCCGTGTGGGTTATTTTAGCCTGGGTTCACCATTCCCGTGTGGGTTATTTTAGTCTGGGATTCACCATTCCCGTGTCGGTGGTTTTAGTCTGCGATTCACCATTCCCATGTGGGTTATTTTAGCCTGGGTTCACCATTCCCGTGAGGGGTTATTTTAGCCTGGGATTCACCATTCCCGTGTGGGTTATTTTAGCCTGGGATTCACCATTCCCATGTGGGTTATTTTAGCCTGGGTTCACCATTCCCGTGTCGGTGGTTTTAGTCTGCGATTCACCATTCCCGTGTCGGTGGTTTTAGTCTGCGATTCACCATTCCCATGTGGGTTATTTTAGCCTGGGTTCACCATTCCCGTGAGGGGTTATTTTAGCCTGGTATTCACCATTCCCGTGTGGGTTATTTTAGCCTGGGATTCACCATTCCCGTGTGGGTTATTTTAGCCTGGGTTCACCATTCCCGTGTGGGTTATTTTAGTCTGGGATTCACCATTCCCGTGTGGGTTATATTAGTCTGGGATTCACCATTCCCGTGTGGGTTATATTAGTCTGGGATTCACCATTCCCGTGTGGGTTATTTTAGTCTGGGATTCACCATTCCCGTGTCAGTGGTTTTAGCCTGGGTTCACCATTCCCGTGTCGGTGGTTTTAGACTGGGATTCTTCTTCATTTCCAGTGAGCCATAAATTGAAACTGGAAAGGGGTGTTGGGAAGCAGCGCCTTCATGGTGCTCACAGGTCCGTGTAGGTGTAAAAAAAGAGCAAGAGATCAAATATAGTGTAATATTTCCTTAACCCCTTAAGGACACATGACATGTGTGACATGTCATGATTCCCTTTTATTCCAGAAGCTTGGTCCTTAAGGGGTTAAACTGGTGAATATAATTATAAAGGAAAAACACTCAACTTTCTGGAACTTATGATCATCTCCAGATGTATACGCCTGGGCGGTATGTTCCCCGCCGGTGGATATGTAGGTGCTTCTGGTCCTTTGAGAGTGGGTCGCTCTAGTGTCACGAGTGGGTGTATTTATCATCAATTGCAGTGTGAAATTCTCCAATATAGAAATGAAAATAAAACCGGATATAGTGCTCTCTGTTATATATAAAAAGAAAGTAATAAAAGTAGGTATACTCACATATAGAGAGCAAGCCAGGTTTTGCTCAATCCCATACAGCATAGGTGGTATCTTCCCACCAAGGAAATAAAAGGGTGAATCCTCCAGATAAAATCTTCAATGGTAAAATCGGGAAAGTCCAATATCAGTAAAAACTATTTCTATTTAAAGACAACTTAATAAAACCAAAATACAGCTTAAAAACACTTGCTTTCTCAAAAGCTCCAAAAAATTGTGAGTGTTTTTCCTTTATCTTTACCAGTCTAAAGAAATATTACACTATATTCGATCTCTTGCTCTTTTATTACACCTATACGGACCTGTGAGTACCCTGAAGGCGCTGCTTCCCAACACTCCTTTCCAGTATCTCCTATTCTACGGCCCGAAAGAAGAGACTCTGGTTTGGGAAGTATCAGCTGCCAAATTTAAACAAAACAAGCGCCAGAAATCCTTTCTCTCATCTATAAATTGAAGCTGGCTACTCACAGTAGCCCTCCTCTTAATACCATAGCCAGCTAACCTACCATCAGCACCACAGTTCACATCCACTTACGTTTAGACTGTAAGCTCATCAGGTATATGTTGTGTCTGCCCCATGTACAGAATTCAGAAAGAATAAAATGCAGTAAATTAAAACACAAATGACACCACTTCAGCGGTAAAATGAGGATAATTCTGAATGGCAAAATTGCTGGTAATTTTCTACATTTCTGAATTTAATGTATTATCTGTGAGAGTTGGAGTGTGAGGGAGGGTTTATGTAAAAACACGGTGCCATTCACCAGTGAACTGGTATGAGGGCCAATAATATGGTTTGTAGGACTGATGTGTATAACCTGCAGAAAGCTTTGACAATATCAGATCTGTTTCTGCAAATCCTACGCATTGAATAAACATGTGGGAGGGAGGGGGTTAAACGCCCAGGCTGTATCCACATTTGCAATTTTAATCCAGACTACTAAAGGGTAATTATGCCATGCCAAGCTACACTCCACCCTCATCTGTACCCCCAGCACCAATGGCTCATCTAACCATGCCAGCCTACACTCCCCCTCATCTGTACCCCCAGCACCAATGGCTCATCTAACCATGCCAGCCTACACTCTCCCTCATCTGTACCCCCAGCATCCAGACTAATAATCGCTAATCTAACCATGCCATCCTACACTCCCCCCTCATCTGTACCCACAGCACCCAGACTAATAATCGCTGATCTAACCGTACCATCCTACACTCCCCCTCATCTGTACCCCAGCACCCAGACTAATAATCGCTAATCTAACCATGCCAGCCTACACTCCCCTCATCTGTACCCCCAGCACCCAGACTAATAATGGCTAATCTAACCATGCCAGCCTACACTCCCCCTCATCTGTACCCCCAGCACCCAGACTAATAATGGCTAATCTAACCATGCCATCCTACACTCCCTCTCATCTGTACCCCCAGCACCCAGACTAATAATGGCTAATCACACCATGCCAACCTACACTCCCCCTCATCTGTACCCCCAGCACCCAGACTAATAATGGCTAATCTTACCATGCCATCCTACACTCCCCCTCATCTTTACCCCCAGCACCCAGACTAATAATGGCTGATCACACCATGCCATCCTACACTCCCTCTCATCTGTACCCCCAGCACCAATGGCTCATCTAACCATGCCAAGCTACACTCCCCCTCATCTGTACCCCCAGCACCCAGACTAATAATGGCTAATCTAACCATGCCATCCTACACTCCCCTCTCATCTGTACCCCCAGCACCCAGACTAATAATCGCTAATCTAACCATGCCAGCCTACACTCCCCCTCATCTGTACCCCCAGCACCCAGACTAATAATGGCTAATCTAACCATGCCAACCTACACTCCCCCTCATCTGTACCCCCAGCACCCAGACTAATAATGGCTAATCTAACCATGCCATCCTACACTCCCCCTCATCTGTACCCCCAGCACCCAGACTAATAATCGCTAATCTAACCATGCCAGCCTACACTCCCCCTCATCTGTACCCCCAGCACCCAGACTAATAATCGCTAATCACACCATGCCATCCTACACTCCCCCCTCATCTGTACCCCCAGCACCCAGACTAATAATGGCTAATCTAACCATGCCATCCTACACTCCCCTCTCATCTGTACCCCCAGCACCCAGACTAATAATGGCTAATCTAACCATGCCATCCTACACTCCCCCTCATCTGTACCCCCAGCACCCAGACTAATAATCGCTAATCTAACCATGCCAGCCTACACTCCCCCTCATCTGTACCCCCAGCACCCAGACTAATAATCGCTAATCACACCATGCCATCCTACACTCCCCCCTCATCTGTACCCCCAGCACCCAGACTAATAATCGCTAATCTAACCATGCCAGCCTACACTCCCCCTCATCTGTACCCCCAGCACCCAGACTAATAATCGCTAATCACACCATGCCATCCTACACTCCCCCCTCATCTTTACCCCCAGCACCCAGACTAATAATGGCTAATCTAACCATGCCATCCTACACTCCCCCTCATCTGTACCCCCAGCACCCAGACTAATAATGGCTAATCTAACCATGCCAGCCTACACTCCCCCTCATCTGTACCCCCAGCACCCAGACTAATAATCGCTAATCTAACCATGCCATCCTACACTCCCCTCTCATCTGTACCCCCAGCACCCAGACTAATAATGGCTAATCTAACCATGCCATCCTACACTCCCCCTCATCTGTACCCCCAGCACCCAGACTAATAATGGCTAATCTAACCATGCCAGCCTACACTCCCCCTCATCTGTACCCCCAGCACCCAGACTAATAATCGCTAATCTAACCATGCCATCCTACACTCCCCTCTCATCTGTACCCCCAGCACCCAGACTAATAATGGCTAATCTAACCATGCCATCCTACACTCCCCCTCATCTGTACCCCCAGCACCCAGACTAATAATGGCTAATCTAACCATGCCAGCCTACACTCCCCCTCATCTGTACCCCCAGCACCCAGACTAATAATCGCTAATCACACCATGCCATCCTACACTCCCCCCTCATCTTTACCCCCAGCACCCAGACTAATAATGGCTAATCTAACTATGCCATCCTACACTCCCCCTCATCTGTACCCCCAGCACCCAGACTAATAATGGCTAATCTAACCATGCCAGCCTACACTCCCCCTCATCTGTACCCCCAGCACCCAGACTAATAATCGCTAATCTAACCATGCCATCCTACACTCCCCTCTCATCTGTACCCCCAGCACCCAGACTAATAATGGCTAATCTAACCATGCCATCCTACACTCCCCCTCATCTGTACCCCCAGCACCCAGACTAATAATCGCTAATCTAACCATGCCAGCCTACACTCCCCTCTCATCTGTACCCCCAGCACCCAGACTAATAATGGCTAATCTAACCATGCCAGCCTACACTCCCCCTCATCTGTACCCCCAGCACCCAGACTAATAATGGCTAATCTAACCATGCCATCCTACACTCCCCCTCATCTGTACCCCCAGCACCCAGACTAATAATCGCTAATCTAACCATGCCAGCCTACACTCCCCTCTCATCTGTACCCCCAGCACCCAGACTAATAATGGCTAATCTAACCATGCCATCCTACACTCCCCTCTCATCTGTACCCCCAGCACCCAGACTAATAATGGCTAATCTAACCATGCCAGCCTACACTCCCCCTCATCTGTACCCCCAGCACCCAGACTAATAATGGCTAATCTAACCATGCCAGCCTACACTCCCCCTCATCTGTACCCCCAGCACCCAGACTAATAATCGCTAATCTAACCATGCCATCCTACACTCCCCTCTCATCTGTACCCCCAGCACCCAGACTAATAATGGCTAATCTAACCATGCCATCCTACACTCCCCCTCATCTGTACCCCCAGCACCCAGACTAATAATGGCTAATCTAACCATGCCATCCTACACTCCCCCTCATCTGTACCCCCAGCACCCAGACTAATAATGGCTAATCTAACCATGCCATCCTACACTCCCCCTCATCTGTACCCCCAGCACCCAGACTAATAATGGCTAATCTAACCATGCCAGCCTACACTCCCCCTCATCTGTACCCCCAGCACCCAGACTAATAATGGCTAATCTAACCATGCCATCCTACACTCCCCCTCATCTGTACCCCCAGCACCCAGACTAATAATCGCTAATCTAACCATGCCATCCTACACTCCCCTCTCATCTGTACCCCCAGCACCCAGACTAATAATGGCTAATCACATCATGCCAACCTACACTCCCCCTCATCTGTACCCCCAGCACCCAGACCAATAATGGCTAATCTAACCATGCCATCCTAAACTCCCCCCTCATCTGTACCCCCAGCACCCAGACCAATAATGGCTAATCTAACCGTACCATCCTAAACTCCCCCCTCATCTGTACCCCCAGCACCCAGACTAATAATGGCTAATCTAACCATGCCATCCTACACTCCCCCTCATCTGTACCCCCAGCACCCAGACTAATAATGGCTAATCTAACCATGCCATCCTACACTCCCCCTCATCTGTACCCCCAGCACCCAGACTAATAATGGCTAATCTAACCATGCCATCCTACACTCCCCCTCATCTGTACCCCCAGCACCCAGACTAATAATGGCTAATCTAACCATGCCAGCCTACACTCCCCCTCATCTGTACCCCCAGCACCCAGACTAATAATGGCTAATCTAACCATGCCATCCTACACTCCCCCTCATCTGTACCCCCAGCACCCAGACTAATAATCGCTAATCTAACCATGCCATCCTACACTCCCCTCTCATCTGTACCCCCAGCACCCAGACTAATAATGGCTAATCACATCATGCCAACCTACACTCCCCCTCATCTGTACCCCCAGCACCCAGACCAATAATGGCTAATCTAACCATGCCATCCTAAACTCCCCCCTCATCTGTACCCCCAGCACCCAGACCAATAATGGCTAATCTAACCGTACCATCCTAAACTCCCCCCTCATCTGTACCCCCAGCACCCAGACTAATAATGGCTAATCTAATTGTGCCAACCCACATTCCCCATTCACCCCGGTCTGTGCCCCTATCAGCCATGAGCGCAGAGTCTGTGTTGTGTATGTGATTGTGTGTAGTAGCCTTAATTTTGATGGAGCTGGTAATTGATCAAGCTTTGGCAGATATCAATGTAGTGTTGTTGGGTGGTCTTTTCTATCAGTGCATGTTTCTTTCTTCCATCCTTGACTCTAATTGGTTTCTGCAGGAGCTCATTTAATGCCCCCATGCACACATGGTGATCCACAATCAGACACGTCCCTAATGTGCTTTCTATCAGTATGCCTCTCTTCTGAAAACAGAGCCCCTGCCTCTAGCACTGCTCCCCTGATACCCACACACCAATGGCAGCGCCTGAGCAGGTGCAAGGACGGAAGGCACAGGCAACATAGTGACCTTCATCTTTATGTAGCGGAAGAAGGGCTTTGATCAGATCACATCTGGCTATGGATGTGGCAGCTGTGAATGGGGTTAATAGACCATGCACATGTGTCTTCTAGGACAAGAGTTAACAGATCCTCTGCATGAAAGGGGATCTTCCCTACTCAGCAGAGATGGCTTACCAGGTACCCAGCAGCAGAGATGGCTTACCAGGTACCCAGCAGCAGAGATGGCTTAACAGGTAACAAGGAGCAAAGATGGCTTACCAGGTAACCAGGAGCAGAGATGGCTTACCAGGTACCCAGCAGCAAAGATGGCTTACCAGGTAACCAGGAGCAGAGATGGCTTACCTAGTAACCAGGAGCAAAGATGGCTTAACAGGTAACAAGGAGCAAAGATGGCTTAACAGGTAACAAGGAGCAAAGATGGCTTACCAGGTAACCAGGAGCAGAGATGGCTTACCAGGTACCCAGCAGCAGAGATGGGTTACCTGGAAACCAGGAGCAGAGATGGCTTACCAGGTACCCAGCAGCAGAGATGGCTTACCTGGTAACCAGGAGCAGAGATGGCTTACCTGGTAACCAGGAGCAGAGATGGCTTACCAGGTACCCAGCAGCAGAGATGGGTTACCTGGTAACCAGGAGCAGAGAAGGCTTACCTGGTACCCAGGAGCAGAGATGGCTTACCAGGTACCCAGCAGCAGAGATGGCTTACCTGGTACCCAGGAGCAGAGATGGCTTACCTGGTAACCAGGAGCAGAGATGGCTTACCTGGTAACCAGGAGCAGAGATGGCTTACCTGGTAACCAGGAGCAGAGATGGCTTACCAGGTACCCAGCAGCAGAGATGGGTTACCTGGTAACCAGGAGAAGAGAAGGCTTACCTGGTACCCAGGAGCAGAGATGGCTTACCAGGTACCCAGCAGCAGAGATGGCTTACCTGGTACCCAGGAGCAGAGATGGCTTACCTGGTAACCAGGAGCAGAGATGGCTTACCTGGTAACCAGGAGCAGAGATGGCTTACCTGGTAACCAGGAGCAGAGATGGCTTACCTGGTACCCAGCAGCAGAGATGGCTTACCAGGTACCCAGCAGCAGAGATGGCTTACCTGGTACCCAGCAGCAGAGATGGCTTACCTGGTAACCAGGAGCAGAGATGGCTTACCTGGTAACCAGGAGCAGAGATGGCTTACCTGGTAACCAGGAGCAGAGATGGCTTACCTGGTACCCAGCACCAGAGATGGCTTACCAGGTACCCAGCAGCAGAGATGGCTTACCAGGTACCCAGCAGCAGAGATGGCTTACCTGGTACCCAGCAGCAGAGATGGCTTACCTGGTACCCAGCAGCAGAGATGGCTTACCTGGTACCCAGCAGCAGAGATGGCTTACCAGGTACCCAGCAGCAGAGATGGCTTACCTGGTACCCAGCAGCAGAGATGGCTTACCTGGTAACCAGGAGCAGAGATGGCTTACCTGGAAACCAGGAGCAGAGATGGCTTACCTGGTAACCAGGAGCAGAGATGGCTTACCTGGTAACCAGGAGCAGAGATGGCTTACCTGGTAACCAGGAGCAGAGATGGCTTACCTGGTAACCAGGAGCAGAGATGGCTTACCAGGTACCCAGCAGCAGAGATGGCTTACCTGGTACCCAGCAGCAGAGATGGCTTACCTGGTAACCAGGAGCAGAGATGGCTTACCTGGTAACCAGGAGCAGAGATGGCTTACCTGGTAACCAGGAGCAGAGATGGCTTACCAGGTACCCAGCAGCAGAGATGGCTTACCAGGTACCCAGCAGCAGAGATGGCTTACCTGGTACCCAGCAGCAGAGATGGCTTACCTGGTAACCAGGAGCAGAGATGGCTTACCTGGTAACCAGGAGCAGAGATGGCTTACCTGGTAACCAGGAGCAGAGATGGCTTACCTGGTAACCAGGAGCAGAGATGGCTTACCAGGTACCCAGCAGCAGAGATGGCTTACCTGGTAACCAGGAGCAGAGATGGATAACCTGGAACCCAGGAGCAGAGATGGCTTACCTGGAACCCAGGAGCAGAGATGGCTTACCTGGAACCCAGGAGCAGAGATGGCTTACCTGGTAACCAGGAGCAGAGATGGCTTACCTGGTAACCAGGAGCAGAGATGGATAACCTGGAACCCAGGAGCAGAGATGGCTTACCTGGAACCCAGGAGCAGAGATGGACTAATAGATGCCCAGGGGCAGAGATGGGTTAATAGATGGGGTAGTAATGGGTGGGCTCTGAAAGGCTACCATCTCTGAATTGCACACAGTTGTCAAATACCAGGCAGCCAGCCCCGTGCCGGATCCCTCCCCCAATCTGCCAGGATTTAAAGAAATGACCCATCCCCATTGACTGGGTGACAGAGCTGTGCCCATAAAATGTCCTGAGACGCAGTCCCCTAGCGGTGCCAAGCAGCGGGCACTGCCCAATGTGAGTGTAATATGTCCTTCCATTGGATCGAGCTGTGCAGCCTCTAGCGATGCCATTAACAATGCAGCAAATCGTGATTCACAGAGCTCCCAGCATTGCAATATTCACAGAGCTCCTAGAATTGCAATATTCGCAAAGCTCCCAGCATTGCAATATTCACAGAGCTCCCACCATTGCAATATTCACAGAGCTCCCAGCATTGCAATATTCAGAGCTCCCAGCATTGCAATATTCACAGAGCTCCCAGCATTGCAATATTCACAGAGCTCCCAACATTGCAATATTCGCAGAGCTCCTAGAATTGCAATATTCACAGAGCTCCCAGCATTGCAATATTCGCAGAGCTCCCAACATTGCAATATTCGCAGAGCTCCCAACATTGCAATATTTGCAGAGCTCCCAACATTGCAATATTTGCAGAGCTCCCAACATTGCAATATTTGCAGAGCTCCCAGCATTGCAATATTCGCAGAGCTCCCAGCATTGCAATGTTTGCAGAGCTCCCAGCATTGCAATATTCGCAGAGCTCCCAGCATTGCAATATTCGCAGAGCTCCCAGCATTGCAATATTCGCAGAGCTCCCAGCATTGCAATATTCGCAGAGCTCCCAGCATTGCAATATTCGCAGAGCTCCCAGCATTGCAATATTCGCAGAGCTCCCAGCATTGCAATATTCGCAGAGCTCCCAGCATTGCAATATTCGCAGAGCTCCCAGCATTGCAATATTCGCAGAGCTCCCAGCATTGCAATATTCACAGAGCTCCTAGAATTGCAATATTCGCAGAGCTCCCAGCATTGCAATATTCGCAGAGCTCCCAGCATTGCAATGTTTGCAGAGCTCCCAGCATTGCAATATTCACAGAGCTCCCAGCATTGCAATGTTTGCAGAGCTCCCAGCATTGCAATATTCGCAGAGCTCCCAGCATTGCAATATTCGCAGAGCTCCCAGCATTGCAATATTCGCAGAGCTCCCAGCATTGCAATATTCGCAGAGCTCCCAGCATTGCAATATTCGCAGAGCTCCCAGCATTGCAATATTCGCAGAGCTCCCAGCATTGCAATATTCGCAGAGCTCCCAGCATTGCAATATTCGCAGAGCTCCCAGCATTGCAATATTCACAGAGCTCCTAGCATTGCAATATTCGCAGAGCTCCCAGCATTGCAATATTCACAGAGCTCCCAGCATTGCAATATTCGCAGAGCTCCCAGCATTGCAATGTTTGCAGAGCTCCCAGCATTGCAATATTCACAGAGCTCCCAGCATTGCAATATTCGCAGAGCTCCCAGCATTGCAATATTCGCAGAGCTCCCAGCATTGCAATGTTTGCAGAGCTCCCAGCATTGCAATATTCGCAGAGCTCCCAGCATTGCAATATTCGCAGAGCTCCTAGAATTGCAATATTCACAGGAACCACTTACCTTCATGTCATTGATGATGGCCTGGAAGAGACCCCCTAGCGCCCCGCATTCCTTATCCACGGACTCCATGCTGCTCTCAGACGGGGCCCCTGCTGTCCTCAGATTTACAGTTACCCTTGAAACCAGGGGCAAAATCCAGTTTCCACCCCGCTGGGTCAAATCCAGGGAGATCAAAGCGAGAAAAGGAGAGAGAATTCCAGGGAATCCAGAACGGCTGCGACCTCCTCCCTAGTGAATCAATGTCACCCACCTCCCCCACCCCTTCTCCCCCCACTTATTATTATTTCCCCCTGTTGAGTCCTTTCTAGTTGATGTCAGTCTCCTGATGCCCCATGTCCAGGAGGAAAAGCAGCCAGACACAGCCTCCCACAATCATCCCTGCAGCGCTGAGCCAGGGTCCTGGGAGAGGCATTTACCAGGGTTTTAGCAGAGGGCGATAGTGGGGAGCAGCTCTATTCCAGTACAGACAGAGAGACTGGTGCAGCCCTTCGGAGGGTGACAGGCTGCAGTGCAGACTGGGGAGAGAGGGATCTGAGATGGGAGGGACACAGACCTGTCACATGGAGGAGAGGGAGGCAGCCAATGTCTGTGTGAAATAGGGGGACCACAGCACAGAGCCTGCTTATTATATATATATATACACACACAAACATACATACACACATACATACATACATACAGCACAGAGCCTGCTTATTATATATATATATACACACACAAACATACATACACACATACATACATACATACAGCACAGAGCCTGCTTATTATATATATATATACACAAACATACATAATACATACATACACACATACATACATACAGCACAGAGCCTGCTTATTATATATCTATATACACAAACATACATAATACATACATACATACATACATACATACAGCACAGAGCCTGCTTATTATATATCTATATACACAAACATACATAATACATACATACACACATACATACATACATACATACAGCACAGAGCCTGCTTATTATATATATATATATATATACAAACATACATAATACATACATACAGCACAGCACAGAGCCTGCTTATTATATATATATATATATACACAAACATACATACACACAAACATACATAATACAGCACAGAGCCTGCTTATTATATATATATATATATACACAAACATACATAATACATACATACATACACACATACATACATACAGCACAGAGCCTGCTTATTATATATATATATATATATATATATACACAAACATACATAATACATACATACACACATACATACATACATACAGCACAGAGCCTGCTTATTATATATCTATATACACAAACATACATAATACATACATACATACACATACATACATACATACAGCACAGAGCCTGCTTATTATATATATATACACAAACATACATAATACATACATACACACATACATACATACATACAGCACAGAGCCTGCTTATTATATATCTATATACACAAACATACATAATACATACATACACACATACATACATACAGCACAGAGCCTGCTTATTATATATATATATATATATATATATATATATACAAACATACATAATACATACATACAGCACAGCACAGAGCCTGCTTATTATATATATATATATACACAAACATACATAATACATACATACACACATACATACATACATACAGCACAGAGCCTGCTTATTATATATATATATATATATATATATATATATATACAGACATACATAATACATACATACAGCACAGCACAGAGCCTGCTTATTATATATATATATATACACAAACATACATACAGAACAGCACAGAGCCTGCTTATTATTTTATTTATATATATACACACACACACACACACACACACACACACACACACACATACATACATACAGCACAGAGCCTGCTTATTATATATATATTTATAATAAGGTGAAGGCTTGGCACTCTCCTTACAGAAGGAATAGAAATCTCTTGCCTGGATGCTAAATCTCTGGCGTCCAATATATAAGGAAATTAGAAAAACGAGATGCACTCACAGGTCTTCATATACGTGAAAAAACGGTGCTTTATTAATCCATTAGGTGAATGCAAAAGGTCGATTTTTGTATACACCTAATGGATTAATAAAGCACCATTTTTTCACGTATATGAAGACCTGTGAGTGCATCTCGTTTTTCTAATTTCCTTATTTATATATATACACACACACACACACACACACACCCCACACACCCCACACAACCTCCTTAAACTCACAGATCATCATCAACTCTAATATACTTAGAGATCCCTCATTCATCACATCATACAGGTAACCTAATAAAGAGAGACCCCGTAACAGATCCTAATGCAAAGAGACTCCCTCTAACCCAGAGATCCTCATACAGAGAGACACCTCTAACAGAGAACCCACCAAAAACAGAGATCCTATAACCTAATGCAGAGACCCCCTCGAATACAGAGACCCCGATACAGGGAGACTGACACAGAGAGACCCCCTCTAAAAGAGACCCTGATACAGAGAGATGCCCTCTCACATAGAGATCCTTATATAAAGATAAAGATATATATATATATATAAATTCAATTCTCTCTCTCTCTCTCTCTCTCTCTCTCTCTCTCTCTCTCTCTCTCTCTCTCTCTCTCTCTCTCTCTCTCTCTCTCTCTCTCTATATATCTATATATATATATATATTTCTGAATGTATTTTCATATTCCCCAGGACAAACAAACCATTAAAAGATGGTAAAATCCCTTCTATAGAGACCTAATAGTCCTGTTTACCTCTGGAATTATCTGCAGGGTGGGTGATACATAATGTCAGGTTAATAAATGGAAACGGCAAGCTGTCATCTGTCCAGCATCTAGGAGCCCAAATTATAGTATGTACTACACACAGTCTGCCATCTCTCCTCCCATTATACAAACTAAATGAATCCAAATGCATTTCTCATAGAGATCCAGCTTTGATCTGCACCCCATCATTTACTGGGCAATGGATCAGTCTGAGCATTCATCCCAGACATACAGCCAGATCCTCGTAAGGAAGTGTTTGGAATTAACGAGTATTTAGTGTGTAGTGAGAACTCAGCCAATGTAGTACTCCATGGAAACGTGCAGGATCATCCTGTAAACAGCACTGCCAGCTGAGCCATGTTTTGCCCCTGGGAGGGAAAGGGCTCCATAAACAGTTCTGCCACATGGATGATGTCATATAGATATCTGTATGTGATGCAGGAAGGGGGTTATTGTAACTTATCAGGCTTCCTTACAAGTGTAGTTCTGATAAGGGTGTGGGGGGGAGGGGGGAGGGGGGACAGGAGGGCGTGTGTTCCAGGTGATGGGGGAGAGGAGGACAGGGCGAGTGTTCCAGGTGATGGGGGAGAGGAGGACAGGGCGAGTGTTCCAGGTGATGGGGGGGAGGACAGGGCGAGTGTTCCAGGTTATGGAGGAGAGGAGGACAGGGCAAGTGTTCCAGGTGATGGGGGGGGGGGGGGGGGAGGACAGGGTGAGTGTTCCAGGTGATGGGGGGGGGGAGGAGGACTGGGCGAGTGTTCCAGGTGATGGGGGAGAGGAAGACTGGGCGAGTGTTCCCGGTGATGGGGGAGAGGGCGAGTGTTACAGGTGATGGGGGGAGGAGGACAGGGCAAGTGTTCCAGGTGATGGGGGGGAGAGGAGGACAGGGCGAGTGTTCCAGGTGATGGGGGAGAGGAGGACAGGGCAAGTGTTCCAGGTTATGGAGGAGAGGAGGAGAGGGCGAGTGTTCCAGGTGATGGGGGGAGGAGGACTGGGCGAGTGCTGCAGGTGCTGGGGGAGAGGAGGACAGGGCGAGTGTTCCAGATGATGGGGGGGAACACAGGGTGAGTGTTCCAGGTGATGGGGGAGAGGAGGACAAGGCGAGTGTTCCAGGTGATGGGGGAGAGGAGGACTGGGCGAGTGTTCCAGGTGATGGGGGAGAGGGCGAGTGTTCCAGGTGATGGGGGGGAGGAGGACAGGGCAAGTGTTCCAGGTGATGGGGGGGGGGAGGAGAACTGGGCAAGTGTTCCAGGTGATGGGGGAGAGGAGGACAAGGCGAGTGTTCCAGGTGATGGGGGAGAGGAGGACTGGGCGAGTGTTCCAGGTGATGGGGGAGAGGGCGAGTGTTCCAGGTGATGGGGGGAGGAGGACAGGGCAAGTGTTCCAGGTGATGGGGGGGGGAGGAGGACAGGGCGAGTGTTCCAGGTGATGGGGGGGGAGGACAGGGCAAGTGTTCCAGGTGATGGGGGGGGAGGAGGACAGGGCGAGTGTTCCAGGTGATGGGGGGGAGGACAGGGCAAGTGTTCCAGGTTATGGAGGAGAGGAGGAGAGGGCGAGTGTTCCAGGTGATGGGGGGAGGAGGACAGGGCAAGTGTTCCAGGTGATGGGGGGGGGGGAGGAGGACAGGGCAAGTGTTCCAGGTGATGGGGGGGGGAGGAGGACAGGGCGAGTGTTCCAGGTGATGGGGGGGAGGAGGACAGTGCGAGTGTTCCAGGTGATGGGGGGGAGGAGGACAGGGCGAGTGTTCCAGGTGATGGGGGGGAGGAGGACTGGGCGAGTGCTGCAGGTGCTGGGGGAGAGGAGGACAGGGTGAGTGTTCCAGATGATGGGGGGAACACAGGGTGAGTGTTCCAGGTGATGGGGGAGAGGAGGACAAGGCGAGTGTTCCAGGTGATGGGGGAGAGGAGGACTGGGCGAGTGTTCCAGGTGATGGGGGAGAGGGCGAGTGTTCCAGGTGATGGGGGAGGAGGACAGGGCAAGTGTTCCAGGTGATGGGGGGGGGAGGAGGACAGGGCGAGTGTTCCAGGTGATGGGGGAGAGGAGGACAGGGCGAGTGTTCCAGGTGATGGGGGGGAGGACAGGGCGAGTGTTCCAGGTTATGGAGGAGAGGGCGAGTGTTCCAGGTGATGGGGGGGGGGGAGGACAGGGCAAGTGTTCCAGGTGATGGGGGGGGGGAGGAGGACAGGGCAAGTGTTCCAGGTGATGGGGGGGAGGAGGACAGGGCGAGTGTTCCAGGTGATGGGGGGGAGGAGGACAGTGCGAGTGTTCCAGGTGATGAGGGGGAGGAGGACAGTGCGAGTGTTCCAGGTGATGGGGGGGAGGAGGACAGGGCGAGTGCTGCAGGTGCTGGGGGAGAGGAGGACAGGGTGAGTGTTCCAGATGATGAGGGGAACACAGGGTGAGTGTTCCAGATGATGAGGGGAACACAGGGTGAGTGTTCCAGGTGATGGGGGAGAGGAGGACTGGGCGAGTTTTCCAGGTGATCGGGGGAGAGGAGGACTGAGCGAGTGTTCCAGGTGATCGGGGGAGAGGAGGACTGGGCGAGCGTTCCAGGTGATGGGGGAAAGGACGACAGGGTGAGAGTTCCAGGTTATGGGGGGAGGAGGACAGGGCGAGTGCTGCAGGTGATGAGGGAGAGGAGGACAGGGCGAGTGTTTCAGGTGATGGGGGAGGAGGACAGGGCGAGTGTTTCAGGTGATGGGGGAGGGGAGGACAGGGCGAGTGTTCCAGGTGATGGGGGGGGGGAGGACAGGGCGAGTGTTCCAGGTGATAAGTGTGGGGGGGGGGGGAGGACAGGATGAGTGTACCAGGTGATGGGGGAGAGGAGGACTGGGCGAGTGTTCCAGGTGATGGGGGAGAGGAGGACTGGGCGAGTGTTCCAGGTGATGGGGGAGAGGAGGACTGGGCGAGTGTTCCAGGTGATGGGGGAGAGGAGGACTGGGCGAGTGTTCCACGTGATGGGGGAGAGGAGGACTGGGCGAGTGTTCCACGTGATGGGGGAGAGGAGGACTGGGCGAGTGTGGTGGGGGGAGAGGAGGACTGGGCGAGTGTTCCAGGTGATGGGGGAGAGGAGGACTGGGCGAGTGTTCCACGTGATGGGGGAGAGGAGGACTGGGCGAGTGTTCCACGTGATGGGGGAGAGGAGGACTGGGCGAGTGTGGTGGGGGGACGGGACAGGGTGAATGTTCCAGGTGACGAGGGGGGAGGACAGGCTCAGTGGTGTAGGTGTTGGAGGGAGGAGAACAGGCTCAGTGTTCCAGGTAATGGGAGAGAGGAGGACTGGGCGAGTGTGATCGGTGGGGGGGGGGAGGACAGGGTGAATGTTCCAGGTGACGAGGGGGGAGGACAGGGTAGGTGGTGCAGGTGTTCGAGGGAGGAGGACAGGGCGAGTGTTCCAGGTGATGGGGGAGAGGAGAACTGGGTGAGTGTTCCAGGTGATGGGGGAGAGGAGGACTGGGTGAGTGTTCCAGGTGATGGGGGAGAGGAGGACTGGGTGAGTGTTCCAGGTGATGGGGGAGAGGAGGACTGGGTGAGTGTTCCAGGTGATAGGGGGGAGAGGAGGACTGGGTGAGTGTTACAGGTGATAGGGGGGAGAGGAGGACTGGGTGAGTGTTCCAGGTGATAGGGGGGAGAGGAGGACTGGGTGAGTGTTCCACTTTATAGGGGGGAGAGGAGGACAGGGCGAGTGGGATGGGTGGTGGGGGGGGGGGGGAGGACAGGGTGAATGTTCCAGGTGACAAGGGGGGAGGACAGGGTAAGTGGTGTAAGTGTTGGAGGGAGGAGGACAGGCTGAGTGTTCCAGGTGATGGGGTAGAGGAGGACTGGGTGAGTGTGATGGTTGGTGAGGGTGGGGGGAGGACAGGGTGAATGTTCCAGGTGACGATGGGGGAGGACAGGGTAGGTGGTGCAGGTGTTCGAGGGAGGAGGACAGGGCGAGTGTTCCAGGTGATGGGGGAGAGGAGGACTGGGCGTGTTTTTCTGGTGATGAGGGGGAGGAGGACTGGGCGACTGTTCCAGGTGATGGGGGAGAGGAGACTGGGTGAATGTTCCAGGTGACGAGGGGGGAGGACAGGGTAAGTGGTGTAGGTGTTGGAGGGAGGAGGACAGGGCGAGTGTTCCAGGTGATGGGGGAAGGGAGGACTGGGCGAGTGTTCCAGGTGATGGGGGAGAGGAGGACAGGGGAGTGTTCCAGGTGATGGGGAGAGAGGAGGACTGGGCGAATGTGATGGGTGGTGAGGGCGGGGGGAGGTCAGGCTGAGTGTTCCAGGTGGTGAGTGGGGGTGGACAGGGCAAGTGTTCCAGGTGACGGGGGGGAGGCAGGGCGAGTGTTCCAGGTGGTGAGGGGGGAGGACAGGGTGAATTTTCTGGAGGGCAGGGTAAGCGGTGCAGGTGTTGGAGGGAGGAGGACAGGCTGAGTGTTCCAGTTGATGATGGGGGAGGACAGGGTAAGTGGTGCAGTTGTTGGGGGAAGAAGGACAGGCTGAGTGTTCCAGATAAGAGTTTGTGGCAAGACAGGAAGTGAGCATACCAGGTGAGTTGGGGAGAAGACAGTGTTTAAAAGCCAGGAGAGGGAGACCTATCATTATACACATTATCTGTGCTGAGCTTGAGGGCTGCTGCCCTGACATCACTGTATTAACCCTTCCTGCACTGAATCCCACAGCTGGCTCACACAGGCTGTGAAAGGTTCTGGCTGGGGAAGAGGTTACATAAACACAAGCACACAATGCCAGTTACCCGGAGCTCTCCTGGGTAAACTCTCTGCACAAAGCATTCCTGAGAGCTCTGAGCGGAAGCTTTGGGAGCTGGGCTCTAGGTCCGTGAGAATCCTGCTTAGGACCGTGGGAACAAGTGTCCTCCCTCCCCTCCCCCCCCCCCCTTCTTTCATACACAGGGGGCTCTTGGCTGCTCACAATGTGCTGATCCATGCAGGCTGGATCTTGTGACACACTGGGCAGCTCTAGCCCATGGATTCTGATGGGTGGCGGTGGGACTTTAATTCATTTAATCTGAGTCTGAGTTGGGTGCCTTATTGCATGTGTAGTATGACTCACATCTGACCTATCGCAGCTCAGATATGTCGCATTTACCAATCAAAAGATATACACAGTTAACCCCTTAAGGACCAAACTTCTGGAATAAAAGGGAATCATGACATGTCATGTGTCCTTAAGGGGTTAAAGGGACTCTCCACTGCCCCCCACTCACACTGTTTAGTACATATACTGCCAATGAAAAAATGTGTAATTACGGATTTATTTAAGTGCGGGTATATCTACAAACGGCTTGCAAAAGCTGCAGATCACAGACTCCCAATGCAGCTCAATTAGAAGTCTTTGCAAGGCAGGTGCTCTGGGCAATTGCTGCCTCTTGAGTTTATCTCCACTGAGCTAATCAAACCGGGAAGTAACAGGACTGGGTGTCTGATTGGCAGCCAAGGAGATGTATCAAGGTTCATTTATAAACTATAGAAATCTTCACTTTCAGTAATATGGGGGGGAGAAAGAAAGGGAGGACAACACTTCACACAAAGCATTTCAGCAAGCTAACATGATTTAGGTGTGTGGAGCATCCCATTAAAGGCTGGACACATGAGAATTTCCAAGCTTACATTACTGCACAGCCATCTGGTAATAATACACTATCAGACGTATTCAGCAATGTGTGAATGGCCAGTAATTCAAATTGGATTTAACATTTTAGGACAAATTAGGCAAATTGAAAACACAACTGATAACTATTCCAATTCAACTATTTTGGCCTAATATTTGAAACAGTAATATTGTTATGTGCCAAATGTATAAAACATCATTTATTGAACATGAAAAAGAATAGCAACATCAAATCAATATTACAACAATAAAATATATAAACAAGCAACAAAATGTCCAGAGCAGATGTTTAAAAAATATAGTAAACACAGTGTGAGGCCCCTTACACTGGAATGGCTACTGGAAAAAATGTGCACATATAAAATAATGATAAAAATTAAAAACAATCCCCAGACTCCTACGCTATCCCTGCCGGGGGGAGCTCGTAAACCGACCAAACAACCGTAGACGTCCTTCTATCCGATATTCCGTGCTGTACCTCCAATCCGGTCCTTTATTTACAGTCCGGTGGTGACTTGTGGTAGCTGTCGTGACTGGATCGATAGTCCCTGCACATCTCGTGTCTAGGGGTTGGCGTGCTCCCATCACCTTACTCGAAGGTCGGGCGAACAGGGTAAGTTGCTCTGGTTGACATATTCTTTACTCGGGGATATTCCCATGGCAACCCCCTTAGCCCAGACCCGGTAGTTTGGTCGGTTTACGAGCTCCCCCCGGCAGGGATAGCGTAGGAGTCTGGGGATTGTTTTTAATTTTTATCATTATTTTATATGTGCACATTTTTTCCAGTAGCCATTCCGGTGTTTACTATATTTTTTAAACATCTGCTCTGGACATTTTGTTGCCTGTTTATATATTTTATTGTTGTAATATTGATTTGATGTTGCTATTCTTGTTCATGTTCAATAAATGATGTTTTATACATTTGGCACATAACAATATTACTAATTTAATTTACATTAACCCTGTGTTGCTACCAGATCTAGTTTTGCTTCCCTTTATACATTGCTGTACTGGGGTACAGTGCTTTAGTGGTCATTACTTTATATTTGGAGCGCTCACATACCATTTTGTATTTTTTATAATTATGATTAAGTCGCTCCTCTGTATGTGATGCAGCCCGGTTTTTGATGTTTATTATTTTTTATTCTTTTTGTCAGTTACCTTGCATTGGTTTTGGTATTTGTTATCTAATATTTGAAACAGGCTTTTCTAAATTGTGACTTGTTGAGAATACAAATAACCTTGTGTGTGCACATTATGAGCAGTGTGAATAATTGTGCTTTGTCATCTTTACTGCAGGATTTATTCATTCAACACCTAATTGTAGGGAATTAAAAACTAAATTGCAAGAAGAGAGCACTTGGAAAAATAGTTTAAATATTATTTTAGCCTGAGTTTAGCTCTGCAGTTTTCAGTGTCACGTGAATAGACCTTATTTTTCCATCATTACTCTTTGCACAGGAAGGTCACTGAACGTGCATGTTAACCCATGTGGCAGCTGATATACCATCAACTCTACAACAACCTGGGAAAGTAGACCGTACAGGTGAGGAGTTGTTTTATTCTTTCATGACTTTACAAAAAACATGATCTATTTTCTTGCAGTTTGGTCAATTGTCATAGCACACTGTGAACCGATACAAGTGCGATGCGCTCCTGATTTCCACGAGTTATCACATTCCAGTATTTCTTGCTGAATTCCAAGTAAAGCTGGAAGAAATGTCCAGTCCTATTTCCAGCTATTTACTAATGTGCGGCTCTGTGTGGCAATCCATGGTGACGTTTTCTGGGCAGCTCAGTCGTTCTACTCAATTTAGAGCTGTGTGCATACAGTCTGACAGCTGCTTAACTACCCGCAACCGTGCGAGCACTGAAAGATGCTACATAGTGTCCAGTACAATAACCACATCAAAGCCAAGTCACAAGGTGCGTTAGGAAATATACTACACACCTTAACATACTTTACATCGACACAATAACTGTAACCTATATGTAAAGTAAAGATCTGTCAAGAGGGAGGGCATGGGAAGATCCCATCCAGGTTGCAGGGCACTGTGTAACTATAAAAGTCTCCGCTCCAAGATCTCCCCAGACACTGCTCGCTGGTGCCGTATCTCCAGGTGCTTGTGCTGCACCTTCTCAAAGTGCTGCAGTAACTCTCTGTAATCCATCCTGGCTGGATCCTCATTTGGAGATGCCGCTGGCTGTGTGTTCCTGAGAGGGGAGCAGAGGGAAAAATTAATGTGGAATCACAGCATGGGTATGGTATGGACTAAAAGCATGATGGGAGCCACGATCTTCAAATCAAAAGGAAAATTCCTGAAGTATGAAAAGGAAGCAACTTCCAAATTTGTTGTTCCAACATACTGTTACTTCAATGCACCATTACTTTCCTGCTATAACCTGTGTCTAATGTCTTACTGCTGACTGTAATGATGGTTTTTCTTGTACTTTCCTGCTATAACCTGTGTCTAATGTCTTACTGCTGACTGTAATGATGGTTTTTCTTGTACTTTCCTGCTATAACCTGTGTCTAATGTCTTACTGCTGACTGTAATGATGTTTTTTCTTGTCTGTTAATTCAAGTCCAGGAATAAGAGGTTCACATAGTTTGTTCTATTTTTTTAATTTACCTGTCCCTGTTTACCTGTCCACTGAGGCATGTTCTGCTAATGACTCTATACAGCCCAACCTGTCATGTACGCTGTGTGCGATAACCTAAACCTACTTTGATGGAAATCCCATAGGAGGCGGTCTTTATGGCATTTTAATAATCTTGCATCGGGCCATTTAAATAGTCTAAGAGGTGATGCTTACCCAGATCTCATGAGCTGAGGGTTAGGGACGCACTGTAACCGGTGAGACAGCAGTTGGAAAGCGCTGCTTTGTGGGAGGAGCATTAGTAGTCCGTATAGGGCTCTGATCAGGTAGGGGTGGTTCTCTACATCCAGGAGTTGAAGACGAAGATCTGTAAGGAAAGGAGACATACAACATGAATGCTGCAGTCCCAGGATTGCTTATAACGGCAGTGCCGAGACTCAGTATCCACAGTGTGTAATGTGGGTTTATGTCTCATGCAGCCTGGATGGACTTCTTCTCCCCCAGCCCAACCAGAAATAATATCAGTGCTGTACTGTTCGTCTGACGTGAATAGTGCAAGTCACAGTTTAGAATGAAATCACACCTGACAGACTGGAAGGAGAGTCTCCTTGACAATAAGAATTGTTATTGCAGGACTGTAGGCTTCCCTTCTGTCCAACGCTTGGGATTTATAAATACAGATTACTCCCTGACTCCTCCACTGCAGCATCCAGGCTGACATCACCTGCAATCTCCTCCAATCCATTGTGGAGGTACACATGCCTGGCCAAACGCTGCTAAGCAAGACTGCCTCTGGAGGGCTGTTTAACCCTGCAATGTAAACAAGTGGAAGTGTTTTACAACGCAGGGTTAAAATGATAGGACCACTGCACCCAGATCACTTCATTAACTTACGCCATTGAGATGAAGTGGTTTGGGTGACTATAATGGATTTTTTTCTTTGCATATTGTTATTAATGCATTATCTATTTAATGCCATATAAAATGGAGGTTAATCTCTGCCTATTGTGTTCCATAAATTGTTCTGCTTCAACATATCCATCAATATTTCATCTGTGTACAGTGCTTCCCACTTCCAGTAGCAGTAATTGTACAGTTTGTGTGATTGCCACGTCCAGTAGCAGTGTAATTGTACAGTTTGTGTGATTGCCACTTCCAGTAGCAGTGTAATTGTACAGTTTGTGTGATTGCCACATCCAGTAGCAGTGTAATTGTACAGTTTGTGTGATTGCCACTTCCAGTAGCAGTGTAATTGTACAGTTTGTGTGATTGCCACGTCCAGTAGCAGTGTAATTGTACAGTTTGTGTGATTGCCACATCCAGTAGCAGTGTAATTGTACAGTTTGTGTGATTGCCACTTCCAGTAGCAGTGTAATTGTACAGTTTGTGTGATTCCCACGTCCAGTAGCAGTGTAATTGTACAGTTTGTGTGATTGCCACTTCCAGTAGCAGTGTAATTGTACAGTTTGTGTGATTGCCACTTCCAGTAGCAGTGTAATTGTACAGTTTGTGTGATTGCCACGTCCAGTAGCAGTGTAATTGTACAGTTTGTGTGATTGCCACTCCCAGTAGCAGTGTAATTGTACAGTTTGTGTGATTGCCACGTCCAGTAACAGTGTAATTGGACAGTTTGTGTGATTCCCACTTCCAGTAGCAGTGTAATTGTACAGTTTGTGTGATTCCCACGTCCAGTAGCAGTGTAATTGTACAGTTTGTGTGATTCCCACGTCCAGTAGCAGTGTAATTGGACAGTTTGTGTGATTCCCACGTCCAGTAGCAGTGTAATTGGACAGTTTGTGTGATTGCCACGTCCAGTAGCAGTGTAATTGTACAGTTTGTGTGATTGCCACGTCCAGTAGCAGTGTAATTGTACAGTTTGTGTGATTGCCACATCCAGTAGCAGTGTAATTGTACAGTTTGTGTGATTGCCACGTCCAGTAGCAGTGTAATTGTACAGTTTGTGTGATTGCCACTCCCAGTAGCAGTGTAATTGGACAGTTTGTGTGATTGCCACGTCCAGTAGCAGTGTAATTGTACAGTTTGTGTGATTGCCACGTCCAGTAGCAGTGTAATTGTACAGTTTGTGTGATTGCCACGTCCAGTAGCAGTGTAATTGTACAGTTTGTGTGATTGCCACGTCCAGTAGCAGTGTAATTGTACAGTTTGTGTGATTGCCACGTCCAGTAGCAGTGTAATTGTACAGTTTGTGTGATTGCCACGTCCAGTAGCAGTGTAATTGTACAGTTTGTGTGATTGCCACGTCCAGTAGCAGTGTAATTGTACAGTTTGTGTGATTGCCACGTCCAGTAGCAGTGTAATTGGACAGTTTGTGTGATTGCCACATCCAGTAGCAGTGTAATTGTACAGTTTGTGTGATTGCCACTCCCAGTAGCAGTGTAATTGTACAGTTTGTGTGATTGCCACTCCCAGTAGCAGTGTAATTGTACAGTTTGTGTGATTGCCACTCCCAGTAGCAGTGTAATTGGACAGTTTGTGTGATTCCCACGTCCAGTAGCAGTGTAATTGTACAGTTTGTGTGATTCCCACGTCCAGTAGCAGTGTAATTGTACAGTTTGTGTGATTGCCACGTCCAGTAGCAGTGTAATTGTACAGTTTGTGTGATTGCCACTCCCAGTAGCAGTGTAATTGTACAGTTTGTGTGATTGCCACGTCCAGTAGCAGTGTAATTGGACAGTTTGTGTGATTGCCACGTCCAGTAGCAGTGTAATTGTACAGTTTGTGTGATTGCCACGTCCAGTAGCAGTGTAATTGTACAGTTTGTGTGATTGCCACGTCCAGTAGCAGTGTAATTGGACAGTTTGTGTGATTGCCACTCCCAGTAGCAGTGTAATTGTACAGTTTGTGTGATTGCCACATCCAGTAGCAGTGTAATTGTACAGTTTGTGTGATTGCCACGTCCAGTAGCAGTGTAATTGTACAGTTTGTGTGATTGCCACATCCAGTAGCAGTGTAATTGTACAGTTTGTGTGATTGCCACGTCCAGTAGCAGTGTAATTGTACAGTTTGTGTGATTGCCACGTCCAGTAGCAGTGTAATTGTACAGTTTGTGTGATTGCCACTCCCAGTAGCAGTGTAATTGTACAGTTTGTGTGATTGCCACTTCCAGTAGCAGTGTAATTGTACAGTTTGTGTGATTGCCACATCCAGTAGCAGTGTAATTGTACAGTTTGTGTGATTGCCACGTCCAGTAGCAGTGTAATTGTACAGTTTGTGTGATTGCCACATCCAGTAGCAGTGTAATTGTACAGTTTGTGTGATTGCCACGTCCAGTAGCAGTGTAATTGTACAGTTTGTGTGATTCCCACGTCCAGTAGCAGTGTAATTGTACAGTTTGTGTGATTGCCACATCCAGTAGCAGTGTAATTGTACAGTTTGTGTGATTGCCACGTCCAGTAGCAGTGTAATTGGACAGTTTGTGTGATTGCCACGTCCAGTAGCAGTGTAATTGTACAGTTTGTGTGATTGCCACATCCAGTAGCAGTGTAATTGTACAGTTTGTGTGATTGCCACTCCCAGTAGCAGTGTAATTGTACAGTTTGTGTGATTGCCACATCCAGTAGCAGTGTAATTGTACAGTTTGTGTGATTGCCCTGCTCTGTTTCCCTCTGACACTTGGTGTCCTGCTGTTACCCCCTGCTGTGATCAAGCTGCCCTGTGCTAATGCAGACATGTAAGCCAACTCATCGCTTCCGCTCTATTTCCTGCGTACACTACTGGATAGCATGTGTACCAGGGCTGCATAGTTATTACATAAACACTCAGCTGGGGGGAGACAGAAGAGGGCAGATCGGGGCACTTACACGTGAAGATGGGGCACTCTATGAGCTGTACCAATTTGTCAACTTCAGTCAAGAAATCCACTGTAACCTCCAGGTCTCCACTGAGGGAATGAGTCAAGGAATCAACCTTCTGGTAGGGGTGGTTAACCACTTCACTGCTGGAACGATTATATGGAGGGAGGGAGGGGGAGAGAGAGAAATTTGCTGTGTGCACTTTATAAAAGGATACAATTTCTGGATGAGGTGGTACGCATGCTCGTAGTTCTGAGTTAGGAAGCACAGGGACACTGTAGCCACGGGATTGTGACACCACGAGCGGTACAAGCAGCAGAAGAGATTGCGACTTTCCTAGAACAGACAGCAGATACAGAATGACTGGCCAAGCTGTGCTTGGTAGGGTTCTAAACTGGCTCTAGTAAGATACTTACCGGTGTCTGTAAGTCCTTTAGTTGGCTGCGGAGCTGGAACAGTTCGGAGGATGTTAGCATGATGCTGTTCAGATTCTGAACCATAGTGGAAGCAAACTTCAAATCTTCCTCCCGCAGTAAGATGTCAGCCATAGCATGGAAGATATTGTCAGCATTCAGGAGAAGGCACAGCTGTCTGCACAGAGTGTACAGGGCATACGGTTAGAGCACAATCCAAATCACGGCAATGCAGAGAGTAAATATGAGAATACCCCGAGATACATGTACTGGCAGTCATATAACCGTAACCCATAGCCTTTCCAAGGAAAGATACATGTCCTAGTCAGGGGATGTGACCCATGGTCCTCCTCTCACTGCAGCCTATGCCTGATTAGCAAACAGCACAGGAGTCTGTGTGCCGATAAAGAGTGTAAAACACAGCTTGAAAAAGCAGAATACAACACATTCCACAGCTCAGACAATGTGAGGGGAACTGAGCAGCTTTGCTGCCCTCACACATCGCCTATAAAGGCAAGGCCCTGCATGCTGTAAACTAAACACACAATGGACAGGTAGCCCATCACCGTACCCCCTCATACACAGCCCGCTTTGTGACAATGTTATTCATCAACGTGTCGCCTAAGAATCTGCGTCAATTCTGAATGTCTTTCTAATATTAGTTGTACCATTTCATATTAATTAATATTTACACTGATAAAGTATTGTATTTTCTGGCACAGAAATGGGGGCAGAATACACAGAATATTTGCATGGTTTGGGGGGCATTATGAATAAGTGGTTGTTTTCAGATATGGGCATCGGTCATGTATAAACTATTACTTGAACCTTTTCACATTTGTGGCTTTTTTTTTTTTTTACCTGTGGTGCTGAAATATAATCTGTTTCAAAGACTTTTTATTCCTCCACTTTTTTTGCCTCTGATTTCACCCTCGACAACTTTCTCAAAATAAATGCAAATGAGCAATGGAAGTAGGAAAAAATATAATTTAATTACAGATTAAACAAAAAGGAAAATCCGCTGTGCCTCCCTAAAAGCATTATGGGAGATGTAGTGCATAACATGTGGCCTGGTCTAGATGCTTCACTGGAAGCCTAGGACTACACCCCGTTTCAAATTATTATGCAAATTACATTTTTCTCATTTACCTAAATAATTGATGTAAATAACAGTCAGCATAATTCTCATGTTATCAACTATTAAGAGTACAATTCAAATTTTATTGAACAAACCTCCTAATGATAACAGTATTTTTTGTAAACATAAACGTACAATGCACTGTTCCAAATTATTATGCACAGTAAGTTTCAAAACACTTTATAGGCTGTAAAGAACTGAAAATTGTCATTTGTTGTGTTTGCAACATATTTACTGACATCAAAAGCTATTTCAATCAAACTTATAACAACATTTTAACTTTTTAAACATTTTAACAGGTCACGTTACATTTTAACATAGGACCCCTTATTTGATAGCAGCTTCACAAGTCTTGCATCCATTGAACTTGTGAGTTTTTGGACAGTTTCTGCTTCAATTTGTTTGCAAGATGTCAGAATAGCCTCCCAGAGCTGCTGTTTGGATGTAAACTGTCTCCCACCGTCATAGATTTTTTTGTTTGAGGATGCTCCAAAAGGTTCTCAATAGGATTGAGGTCAGGGGAGGATGGAGGCCACACCATGACTTTATCTCCTTTTATCCCCATAGCAGCCATTGATGCAGAGGTATTCTTTGCAGCATGAGATGGTGCATTGTCATGCATGAAGATGATTTTATTACGGAAGCATAGTTCTTCCTTCTGTACCAGGGAAGAAAGTGGTCAGTCAGAAACTCCACATACTGCAGAGGTCATCTTTACACCTTTGAGCAGCTCTCTTCCCATGATTCCGGCCCAAAACATGACTCCACCATCGCTTGCTGACGTCGCAGCCTTGTTGGAACAGGGTGGCTATCCACCAACCATCCACTACTCTATCCATCTGGACCATCCAGGGTTGCACGGCACAGATCAGTGAACAGGACTGTTTGAAAATTAGTCTTCATGTATTTTTCTGCCCAATGCAGCCATTTCTGCTTGTGAGCATTGGTTAGTGGTGGCCGAATAGAAGGTTTATGCACAGTTGCAAGACTCTGGAGGACTCTACACCTTGATGTCCCTGGGACCCCAGAAGCACCAGCAGCTTCAAATATCTGTTTGCTGCTATGTAATGGTATTTTAGCAGCTGCTCTCTTGATCCGATGCATGGATCTGGCAGAAATCTTCCTCAATGTGCCTTTATCTGCACGAACCCGTCTGTGCTCTGAATCAGCCACAAATCTCTTAATAGTGCGATGCTTAAGTTTTCATGAAATATCTAATGTTTTCATACCTCGTCCAAGGCATTGAACTATTTCACTCTTTTCGGCAGCAGAGAGATCCTTTTTCTTCCCCATATTGCATGAAAATGGTGCTCTGCTTGATAATGCAGAACAACCTCTTTTAGTAGTTTTTCCTTAAATTGGGCTCACCTGGCAATCTATTATCACAGGTATCCGAGATTGTTTTCAGTGATCAAAAGAGCCCTGAGATACAATGCCATCCATGAGTTAAACTGAAAAACAAAATATTTAATCTTTGTGACACTTAGATAGAATTTGCATAATAATTTGGAACAGGGTGTAGGTACCTGAAAAGCTTTAAGAGAATGGAGAGAACCTCCACAGTGAGCACACAGCGTGCAGGACACATGGAAATGAAACCATACATCTGGAAGGCAGAACTTTGTGCATCTATTGTTCAGTGAGAGGACTTTAAATCAGTTTTAATCTCATTAAATAAGTATAAACGTTAATTAGTGTCCTGATTTCACAGTGAAATAGTGACAGCAGCAGATTCCATGGAAGTTCTGTGGTAGGGAGAGGGCGGTAATACGTATTTGGCCTTCCCATAGGAAAGCACTGCTTGAATATGGGGATTTAACCAACGCTGGAGGTCCTCATGCAGAGCGGCTGGAAGTCCAGCATCAGGCGACCAAAAGTCGCTTAACCACCAGGAAGTGCCCGGAGTGGCTGTCTGACAGCCACTAGAGCCAGTCTTAGTCGTGCAAGGCAATCATTTTTTCTAAAACTGCAATGATGTACATTGCAGGACTAAGGGGGGCAGGCACACTGTACACATATTTATTTAAAATTAGATTAAGTGGTCTGGATGCCTATAGTGTCCCTGTAAAATCGCCATTTCTCAGAAACACCAGGGCTTACATTTGTCAGCATGCAGTAACAGCAACTAGGCACCACTAGCACAATATTAAGCTGCAGTGGTTTTGGTGCTCTAAGTGTCCCTTTAAACGACACACGGGCAGACTGAAATAATACAGCTGGAAAGAGATCATCACTGCCATGACCAGAATGATGACAGAACCGAGGCTTCCGAGCCCTGGGTGCCCTTGGTTCCTCACTCACCGGATGATAAAGGCTCCTCTGCTCTCCAGAAGTTTTCGCTCACTGCTGAAACGTTTCAGAAGGTTTATCATGAAGCGGTGGAAATAGGAGTTCATGGTAGGTGTGGAGGGTGAACACTCGTGACCCCGGGCACCTGAATAAGGTGACAGACACAAAATGAAACGAGACAGTCTGATCTATGGCTCGTTCTCTTGGGGTCAGTAAACCTGCTGATACAGGGATTTATCTACTAAACTGTGAACGGCAAAATTCAGGATTCAATGACCACGTGTGAAAAACGTTCCAAATCGGTTATTGTTTTCCTCTGAGGGAGTGCCTTGTATTGTATTCCAATGTGTTAAATAAAGGACCTCTTTTAACAAACAAGTTTCGAGTCCCGTATATTTGTGCTTGTGTTACAGAAGAATTTATATGTTTACTGGAAAAAACCCACAAAGAGAACAGATCACACTTGAGGAATAGACAATGAACACGTCCTTTATACTAATCAGAGGTTTGCACCATTATTAACTTATATCCCTGAGAACATGCCAAAAATCCTATACCCTTATGTCAAGTGGAGAAACTGGCTTTAAACAGCACCTCCCCTCAACTAGTTGTGCCCCAAGGTAGTGCGTTAGCAATATACCACCTGTAGCAGTCTCTCTCTGTACTAACAGGACATTCACCCCAGCTTGCCATGCCTTGTCCTCCCAGGTCAGCACAGACCCCTTCAGCCTATAATTACAAGGGAGGGATTCCACAGCAATAATCAAAGAGAAGCGTCTCTGCACAGCCTCCTAAGGCAGAGCTAGGAACCAGTGATATACAGCCAAAGCGAGGCTGTGCCCCTCCATTGCTAAGGAGCTCAGCTATTCAGGTCTGGTCAGACACACAACGCTAGACACAGATTGGCACAGCCCAGGAGACATCTTGTCCATCCAGTGCAGCCTTCTACCCGGGTAGGATGCGCTTACACAAACATTTTCACAGATTTCAGCACAAAAGCATTACTTCAACACACAGCTCACACTAACTCCGCAACAAGCAGATAGTCTGACTTAGCACAGAGCATCTGCTACACAGTCAGCATCAAAACACAGTTCACAATTATTCTACAACAAGCAGAGACCAACCATGCCTGCAGAGCATCATCGTAGAACTGCCAGCATCACACTTATACCACAACTAGCCGTGCCCAAGGGACAAAAATGGATTCCATGCAAAAAGAGGTTCTTAATTAAACTGGCATTTGCAAAAAAAAAATTTAAGGAAAATTGCAATCTTAGGCCAATATTGGGAGAATTAACTCAACATCCTCTATAGACTGTAAGATCGTTTGAGCAGGGCACCCATCTACCTATAGTTCCTGTAACAATTTGTTATCTCATTTGTTAAATTCTCCTTTTAATGTAAAGCGGTGCAGAATAAGCTGCCGCTATATAAATACCAATAATAATAACATGGCCAGAGAATAAAGTGTCGGATTGCGGTGTCCTGATCTCACTAACTGGGGGAGCTCTGTGTGCTCTGCATACCTTCATAATGCTAGAACCAAAATCAATATATTATCACAGTAAGCTTTGTTCTTTCTCTCTCCTTCTTTTCAGAGTATCCCAGGCTGCAACCTTGATTGGTGCCGTGTAAACATAATAATGCAGGTCAGACTTCACACCCTGTATTCAGGAACAACCAGCAGCTCTAACACACCAGGAAAATAACCTTGGAGTGCACTGCCCAGCAGGGAGACGTCATTGTGCTCTGTAAGAAATCATGCTTTAAGACTGCAAGACCCCTAAAATTAGACCACTGGAGACACCTGAGAACTTGTATTGAATCCATGATATCACGGAGCGAGTGGCTCACCTTGGCTGCCTCTGCTTGAAGCTGGAACATGCAGTTCTGATGGTCCAGATAGAAGGCCAGGACTGTCACTGGAAGAGTCTGTCTGTCCAGCTGGAGAAGAGGCAATTTCAGCTAAAACTTCTAGATCCTTTAGTATGACCTACATGAGGAGAAGCAGCAGAGAGTCACTAAAGGGTGGCAGGGAGCAGCAAAGGCCATATATTTAGAGAGGAGCACCAAAAATACCAATGCTCATTGTATAGCATATAAAGAACAATCCTGGTCTCCCTGAACACAGTATATAACTGCAGCTATAAGGTTATGGTGTAAGGAGGTCCCCTGTCTCCCCGCACACAGTGTATTATAACTGCAGCTATAAGGTTATGGTGTAAGGAGGTCCCCTGTCTCCCCGCACACAGTGTATTATAACTGCAGCTATAAGGTTATGGTGTAAGGAGGTCCCCTGTCTCCCCGCACACAGTGTATTATAACTGCAGCTATAAGGTTATGGTGTAAGGAGGTCCCCTGTCTCCCCGCACACAGTGTATTATAACTGCAGCTATAAGGTTATGGTGTAAGGAGGTCCCCTGTCTCCCTGCACACAGTGTATTATAACTGCAGCTATAAGGTTATGGTGTAAGGAGGTTCCCTGTCTCCCCGCACACAGTGTATTATAACTGCAGCTATAGGGTTATGGTGTAAGGAGGTCCCTGTCTCCCTGCACACAGTGTATTATAACTGCAGCTATAAGGTTATGGTGTAAGGAGGGCCCCTGTCTCCCCGCACACAGTGTATTATAACTGCAGCTATAAGGTTATGGTGTAAGGAGGGCCCCTGTCTCCCCGCACACAGTGTATTATAACTGCAGCTATAAGGTTATGGTGTAAGGAGGTTCCCTGTCTCCCCGCACACAGTGTATTATAACTGCAGCTATAAGGTTATGGTGTAAGGAGGTTCCCTGTCTCCCCGCACACAGTGTATTATAACTGCAGCTATAGGGTCATGGTGTAAGGAGGTCCCTGTCTCCCTGCACACAGTGTATTATAACTGCAGCTATAAGGTTATGGTGTAAGGAGGTCCCCTGTCTCCCCGCACACGGTGTATTATAACTGCAGCTATAAGGTTATGGTGTAAGGAGGTCCCCTGTCTCCCCGCAAACAGTGTATTCTAACTGCAGCTATAAGGTTATGGTGTAAGGAGGTCCCTCGTCTCCCTGCACACAGTGTATTATAACTGCAGCTATAAGGTTATGGTGTAAGGAGGTCCCCTGTCTCCCCGCACACAGTGTATTATAACTGCAGTTATAATGTTATGGTGTAAGGAGGTCCCCTGTCTCCCTGCACACAGTGTATTATAACTGCAGCTATAAGGTTATGGTGTAAGGAGGTCCCCTGTCTCCCCGCACACAGTGTATTATAACTGCAGCTATAAGGTTATGGTGTAAGGAGGTCCCCTGTCTCCCCGCACACGGTGTATTATAACTGCAGCTATAAGGTTATGGTGTAAGGAGGTCCCCTGTCTCCCCGCAAACAGTGTATTCTAACTGCAGCTATAAGGTTATGGTGTAAGGAGGTCCCTCGTCTCCCCGCACACAGTGTATTATAACTGCAGCTATAAGGTTATGGTGTAAGGAGGTCCCCTGTCTCCCCGCACACAGTGTATTATAACTGCAGCTATAAGGTTATGGTGTAAGGAGGTCCCCTGTCTCCCCGCACACAGTGTATTATAACTGCAGCTATAAGGTTATGGTGTAAGGAGGTCCCCTGTCTCCCTGCACACAGTGTATTATAACTGCAGCTATAAGGTTATGGTGTAAGGAGGTCCCCTGTCTCCCCGCACACAGTGTATTATAACTGCAGCTATAAGGTTATGGTGTAAGGAGGTCCCCTGTCTCCCCGCACACAGTGTATTATAACTGCAGCTATAAGGTTATGGTGTAAGGAGGTCCCTGTCTCCCTGCACACAGTGTATTATAACTGCAGCTATAAGGTTATGGTGTAAGGAGGGCCCCTGTCTCCCCGCACACAGTGTATTATAACTGCAGCTATAAGGTTATGGTGTAAGGAGGTCCCCTGTCTCCCCGCACACGGTGTATTATAACTGCAGCTATAAGGTTATGGTGTAAGGAGGTCCCCTGTCTCCCCGCAAACAGTGTATTCTAACTGCAGCTATAAGGTTATGGTGTAAGGAGGTCCCTCGTCTCCCTGCACACAGTGTATTATAACTGCAGCTATAAGGTTATGGTGTAAGGAGGTCCCCTGTCTCCCCGCACACAGTGTATTATAACTGCAGTTATAATGTTATGGTGTAAGGAGGTCCCCTGTCTCCCTGCACACAGTGTATTATAACTGCAGCTATAAGGTTATGGTGTAAGGAGGTCCCCTGTCTCCCCGCACACAGTGTATTATAACTGCAGCTATAAGGTTATGGTGTAAGGAGGTCCCCTGTCTCCCCGCACACAGTGTATTATAACTGCAGCTATAAGGTTATGGTGTAAGGAGGTCCCCTGTCTCCCCGCAAACAGTGTATTCTAACTGCAGCTATAAGGTTATGGTGTAAGGAGGTCCCTCGTCTCCCCGCACACAGTGTATTATAACTGCAGCTATAAGGTTATGGTGTAAGGAGGTCCCCTGTCTCCCCGCACACAGTGTATTATAACTGCAGTTATAATGTTATGGTGTAAGGAGGTCCCCTGTCTCCCCGCACACAGTGTATTATAACTGCAGCTATAAGGTTATGGTGTAAGGAGGTCCCCTGTCTCCCCGCACACAGTGTATTATAACTGCAGCTATAAGGTTATGGTGTAAGGAGGTCCCCTGTCTCCCTGCACACAGTGTATTATAACTGCAGCTATAAGGTTATGGTGTAAGGAGGTCCCCTGTCTCCCCGCACACAGTGTATTATAACTGCAGTTATAATGTTATGGTGTAAGGAGGTCCCCTGTCTCCCTGCACACAGTGTATTATAACTGCAGCTATAAGGTTATGGTGTAAGGAGGTCCCCTGTCTCCCCGCACACAGTGTATTATAACTGCAGTTATAATGTTATGGTGTAAGGAGGTCCCCTGTCTCCCTGCACACAGTGTATTATAACTGCAGCTATAAGGTTATGGTGTAAGGAGGTCCCCTGTCTCCTCGCACACAGTGTATTATAACTGCAGTTATAATGTTATGGTGTAAGGAGGTCCCCTGTCTCCCCGCACACAGTGTATTATAACTGCAGCTATAAGGTTATGGTGTAAGGAGGTCCCCTGTCTCCCCGCACACAGTGTATTCTAACTGCAGCTATAAGGTTATGATGTAAGGAGGTCCCCTGTCTCCCTGCACACAGTGTATTCTAACTGCAGCTATAAGGTTATGGTGTAAGGAGGGCCCCTGTCTCCCCGCACACAGTGTATTATAACTGCAGCTATAAGGTTATGGTGTAAGGAGGTCCCCTGTCTCCCCGCACACAGTGTATTATAACGGCAGCTATAAGGTTATGGTGTAAGGAGGTCCCCTGTCTCCCTGCACACAGTGTATTATAACTGCAGCTATAAGGTTATGGTGTAAGTACATCCCCTGTCTCCCCACACACAGTGTATTATAACTGTAGCTATAAGGTTATGGTGTAAGGAGGTCCCCTGTCTCCCCGCAAACAGTGTATTCTAACTGCAGGTATAAGGTTATGGTGTAAGGAGGTCCCTCGTCTCCCCGCACACAGTGTATTATAACTGCAGCTATAAGGTTATGGTGTAAGGAGGTCCCCTGTCTCCCCGCACACAGTGTATTATAACTGCAGTTATAATGTTATGGTGTAAGGAGGTCCCCTGTCTCCCTGCACACAGTGTATTATAACTGCAGCTATAAGGTTATGGTGTAAGGAGGTCCCCTGTCTCCCCGCACACAGTGTATTATAACTGCAGCTATAAGGTTATGGTGTAAGGAGGTCCCCTGTCTCCCCGCACACAGTGTATTATAACTGCAGCTATAAGGTTATGGTGTAAGGAGGTCCCCTGTCTCCCCGCACACAGTGTATTATAACTGCAGCTATAAGGTTATGGTGTAAGGAGGTCCCCTGTCTCCCTGCACACAGTGTATTCTAACTGCAGCTTTAAGGTTATGGTGTAAGGAGGTCCCTCGTCTCCCCGCACACAGTGTATTATAACTGCAGCTATAAGGTTATGGTGTAAGGAGGTCCCCTGTCTCCCCGCACACAGTGTATTATAACTGCAGTTATAATGTTATGGTGTAAGGAGGTCCCCTGTCTCCCTGCACACAGTGTATTATAACTGCAGCTATAAGGTTATGGTGTAAGGAGGTCCCCTGTCTCCCTGCACACAGTGTATTATCACTGCAGCTATATTAGTAGGTTACAAAAAGTCCAGATCTGGTCAAATATACAATTTGTATTAATTCAGTCAGGACCAACAGTAATACGTAGGACTAGCATTCATTTTTCATTCGGGGTTAAAAAGACAGTGCTGGTTTCCTTGCCCGTGACATATTGGCACTGTTCCTGTGGAACTCGCTTCCCTCCTCCGTTAGATGCTCACCCAGTCTCCACTCCTTCAAAAAATCATTAAAAACCCACTTCTTAATAAAAGCGTATCAATTAAACTGTTAATAGCTCCCAACTGATTCCTCTTCTGCAACTGTCACTAGTCTAATACTATCCTTACCTTTTTGTGTTATTTTACCCCACTCCCTCTAGCATGTAAGCTCATTGAGCAGGGCCCTCAACCCCTCTGTTCCTGTGTGTCCAACTTGTCTGGTTACAACTACACGTCTGTTCGTCCACCCATTGTAAAGCGCTGCGGAATTTGACGGCGCTCTATAAATAAAATAATAATAATAATAATATTGCGGGTGTATAGTCTGCATTTTTAAGGCTGGTTAAGTTATAGAAGTCCCCAGGTAGAGCACGCACACATTGCGCCACAACACCACGTCTGATGCAATAAAGCGTGCAAGTGGGTAGAGATAAAATGCATGCTAGGCACTTACTGCTTCATGTTAACCAGTACTGTCATATATACACACACAACACAAGGCCTTCATTTCCAGCCTAGCCCAGTACTTAATGTCATGTGCTGGGGGCCCACATTTTTAATATACACCACCTTCTTATCCTGCAAAGAACAGGGATTTGTGCCCCTCATTAACTCTCCTCCTGTTGGAATGTCAATCACGCTGAGCAGCAAGCCATTATTAACCTTTAGCACGCTGCAGCTGGTCAGTGAGCCAAAAACATTCAATTCCTCCCTACTGGAAGGTTCTGTGGCAGAAAGATTTAACCATTTTGTTCCAGAGCCTGCAATATCATTAGACAGTGCATTATTTAACCCAGTGGCAGGAAAATAGCCTTCCTTTCACATCTCCCTAACAATCAGCCAGCCCCTAGGAGGAAGGGATATTGGGATCTCCCAGTTTGCAAAGGCTGAAGAATAGCAGCACATTAGCATGCAAAAGGCACAGTCCCAAACACTAGATTGCTCTGCAGCAGAGTCCTGGCCTTCCCAGTCACTATGGAAACAAGCACTGCAATCCCGCAGCTCGGGCATAGATCTGCTGGCAACATGTGGCTCAGATTTATTAACACTTTCAATGCTTACTGCAATCCTCTCCATTCTCCAGAATCCCAGAGATTAGTACAGTCACAGGTGATCCCAATGTCATTGTCTTACTAGATTGGCATCATGTGCCCCTAAAACACATTTCCTTCTGCTCTTAGTATTAAGTGGCAGGTTTATACATGTCGGTCTCTGAAACATGGTGATTAACCAGGGGTCCACATTGTTATTTTTAAAAACCTCTGACACAAATTTAGTATTTCCCTCCATTACAATCATGGGCAGTAGTTCTCGGTAAAATTTGCATTACTTTGATTGCCATCAGTAAATCACAGATATTCTCAGATCGCATTGGAAATGCCCTGAAGGGGTCATAGTGGCCCACTGGACTACCAATGGGGTTAAAGGCACGAAAAATGTTACAAACCCTGCTCTGCAGTGTCTCCATTACAGACAAGCAGCTGCCCGTGGAAACAAGTACAAACAGTTAAAACGCTACAAAAGTTACCATTTTTCTTGTATTTTTAATAAAATCTATTCTCACAGTGTGTTTATGCAAAGCCAGAGGAGTTAGCTTCTTGCTCAGTGTGATATTAGACTGCATTATACATATATAAAAACATAACTACATAGTGCAACATTACCAAGTTAAAGCATCTAAATCCTATCAAATGAAATATTACTGAGAAAGAGGAGCCGATTCCCACACTGAGCAATGTTACACAGAGAGAGAGAGAACCCGATTCCCACACTGAGCAATGTTACACAAAGAGAGAGAACCCGATTCTCACACTGAGCAATGTTACACAGAGAGCGAGAGAACCAGATTCTCACACTGAGCAATGTTACACAGAGAGCGAGAGAACCAGATTCTCACACTGAGCAATGTTACACAGAGAGAGAGAGAGAGAACCCGATTCTCACACTGAGCAATGTTACACCGAGAGAGAGAGAGAACCTGATTCCCACACTGACCAATGTTACACAGAGAGAGAGAGAACCCGATTCCCACACTGAGCAATGTTACACAGAGAGCGAGAGAGAACCCGATTCACACACTGAGTAATGTTACACAGAGAGAGAGAGAGAACCCGATTCCCACACTGAGCAATGTTACACAGAGAGAGAGAACCAGATTCCCACACTGAGCAATGTTACACAGAGAGAGAGAGAACCCGATTCCTACACTGAGCAATGTTACACCGAGAGAGAGAACCCGATTCACACACTGAGCAATGTTACACAGAGAGAGAGAGAGAGAGAGAACCCGATTCCCACACTGAGCAATGTTACACCGAGAGAGAGAGAGAGAACCCGATTCCCACACTGAGCAATGTTACACAGAGAGAGAGAGAGAACCCGATTCCCACACTGAGCAATGTTACACAGAGAGAGAGAGAGAGAGAGAGAGAACCCGATTCCCACACTGAGCAATGTTACACCGAGAGAGAGAGAGAGAACCCGATTCCCACACTGAGCAATGTTACACCGAGAGAGAGAGAGAGAACCCGATTCCCACACTGAGCAATGTTACACAGAGAGAGAGAGAGAACCCGATTCACACACTGAGCAATGTTACACCGAGAGCGAGAGAGAACCCGATTCACACACTGAGTAATGTTACACAGAGAGAGAGAGAGAACCCGATTCCCACACTGAGCAATGTTACACAGAGAGAGAGAACCAGATTCCCACACTGAGCAATGTTACACAGAGAGAGAGAGAACCCGATTCCTACACTGAGCAATGTTACACAGAGAGAGAGAGAACCCGATTCCCACACTGAGCAATGTTACACAGACAGAGAGAGAACCAGATTCCCACACTGAGCAATGTTACACAGAGAGAGAGAGAACCCGATTCCCACACTGAGCAATGTTACACAGAGAGAGAGAGAGAGAGAGAGAGAGAACCCGATTCCCACACTGAGCAATGTTACACAGAGAGAGAGAGAACCTGATTCCCACACTGAGCAATGTTACACAGAGAGAGAGAGAGAGAGAACCCGATTCCCACACTGAGCAATTTTACACAGCGAGAGAGAGAACCCGATTCCCACACTGAGCAATGTTACTGAGAGAGAGAACCCGATTCTCACACTGAGCAATGTTACACAGAGAGAGAGAGAACCCGATTCCCACACTGAGCAATGTTACACAGAGAGAGAGAGAGAACCCGATTCCCACACTGAGCAATGTTACACAGAGAGAGAGAGAACCCGATTCCCACACTGAGCAATGTTACACAGAGAGAGAGAGAACCCGATTCCCACACTGAGCAATGTTACACAGAGAGAGAGAGAACCCGATTCCCACACTGAGCAATGTTACACAGAGAGAGAGAGAACCCGATTCCCACACTGAGCAATGTTACACAGAGAGAGAGAACCAGATTCCCACACTGAGCAATGTTACACAGAGAGAGAGAACCCGATTCCCACACTGAGCAATGTTACACAGAGAGAGAGAGAGAGAGAGAGAGAACCCGATTCCCACACTGAGCAATGTTACACAGAGAGAGAGAGAACCTGATTCTCACACTGAGCAATGTTACACAGAGAGAGAGAGAGAGAACCCGATTCCCACACTGAGCAATGTTACACAGAGAGAGAGAGAGAGAGAGAGAGAGAGAGAGAGAGAGAGAGAACCCGATTCCCACACTGAGCAATGTTACACAGAGAAAGAGAACCCGATTCCCACACTGAGCAATGTTACACAGAGAGAGAGAGAACCCGATTCCCACACTGAGCAATGTTACACAGAGAAAGAGAACCCGATTCCCACACTGAGCAATGTTACACAGAGAGAGAGAGAACCCGATTCCCACACTGAGCAATGTTACAAAGAGAGAGAGAGAACCCGATTCCTACACTGAGCAATGTTACACAGATAGAGAGAGAGAGAACCCGATTCACACACTGAGCAATGTTACACAGAGAGAGAGAGAGAGAGAGAGAGAGAGAACCCGATTCACACACTGAGCAATGTTACACCGAGAGAGAGAGAACCCGATTCCCACACTGAGCAATGTTACACAGAGAGAGAGAGAGAGAACCCGATTCACACACTGAGCAATGTTACACCGAGAGCGAGAGAGAACCCGATTCACACACTGAGTAATGTTACACAGAGAGAGAGAGAGAACCCGATTCCCACACTGAGCAATGTTACACAGAGAGAGAGAACCAGATTCCCACACTGAGCAATGTTACACAGAGAGAGAGAGAGAACCCGATTCCTACACTGAGCAATGTTACACAGAGAGAGAGAGAACCCGATTCCCACACTGAGCAATGTTACACAGACAGAGAGAGAACCAGATTCCCACACTGAGCAATGTTACACAGACAGAGAGAGAACCCGATTCCCACACTGAGCAATGTTACACAGAGAGAGAGAGAACCCGATTCCCACACTGAGCAATGTTACACAGACAGAGAGAGAACCAGATTCCCACACTGAGCAATGTTACACAGAGAGAGAGAGAGAGAGAACCCGATTCCCACACTGAGCAATTTTACACAGAGAGAGAGAGAGAACCCGATTCCCACACTGAGCAATGTTACTGAGAGAGAGAACCCGATTCTCACACTGAGCAATGTTACACAGAGAGAGAGAGAACCCGATTCCCACACTGAGCAATGTTACACAGAGAGAGAGAGAACCCGATTCCCACACTGAGCAATGTTACACACAGAGAGAGAGAACCCGATTCCCACACTGAGCAATGTTACACAGAGAGAGAGAGAACCCGATTCCCACACTGAGCAATGTTACACAGAGAGAGAGAGAACCCGATTCCCACACTGAGCAATGTTACACAGAGAGAGAGAACCAGATTCCCACACTGAGCAATGTTACACAGAGAGAGAGAGAACCCGATTCCCACACTGAGCAATGTTACACAGAGAGAGAGAGAGAGAGAGAACCTGATTCCCACACTGAGCAATGTTACACAGAGAGAGAGAGAACCTGATTCCCACACTGAGCAATGTTACACAGAGAGAGAGAGAGAGAACCCGATTCCCACACTGAGCAATGTTACACAGAGAGAGAGAGAACCTGATTCTCACACTGAGCAATGTTACACAGAGAGAGAGAGAGAGAGAACCCGATTCCCACACTGAGCAATGTTACACAGAGAGAGAGAGAGAGAGAGAGAGAGAACCCGATTCCCACACTGAGCAATGTTACACAGAGAAAGAACCCGATTCCCACACTGAGCAATGTTACACAGAGAGAGAGAGAACCCGATTCCCACACTGAGCAATGTTACACAGAGAAAGAGAACCCGATTCCCACACTGAGCAATGTTACACAGAGAGAGAGAGAACCCGATTCCCACACTGAGCAATGTTACAAAGAGAGAGAGAGAGAACCCGATTCCTACACTGAGCAATGTTACACAGATAGAGAGAGAGAGAACCCGATTCCCACACTGAGCAATGTTACACAGAGAGAGAGAGAGAACCCGATTCCCACACTGAGCAATGTTACACAGAGAGAGAGAGAACCCGATTCTCACACTGAGCAATGTTACACAGAGAGAGAGAACCCGATTCTCACACTGAGCAATGTTACACAGAGAGAGAGAACCCGATTCCTACACTGAGCAATGTTACACAGAGAGAGAGAGAACCCGATTCCCACACTGAGCAATGTTACACAGAGAGAGAGAGAGAGAACCCGATTCCCACACTGAGCAATGTTACACAGAGAGAGAGAGAGAACCCGATTCCCACACTGAGCAATGTTACACAGAGAGAGATAGAGAACCCGATTCCCACACTGAGCAATGTTACTGAGAGAGAGAACCCGATTCTCACACTGAGCAATGTTACACAGAGAGAGAGAGAGAACCCGATTCCCACACTGAGCAATGTTACACAGAGAGAGAGAGAGAACCCGATTCCCACACTGAGCAATGTTACACACAGAGAGAGAGAACCTGATTCCCACACTGAGCAATGTTACACAGAGAGAGAGAGAGAACCCGATTCCCACACTGAGCAATGTTACACAGAGAGAGAGAGAGAGAGAGAGAGAGAACCCGATTCCCACACTGAGCAATGTTACACAGAGAGAGAGAGAGAGAGAGAGAGAGAGAGAACCCGATTCCCACACTGAGCAATATTACACAGAGAGAGAACCCGATTCCCACACTGAGCAATGTTACACAGAGAGAGAGAGAACCCGATTCCCACACTGAGCAATGTTACACAGAGAGAGAGAGAGAGAGAGAGAGAACCCGATTCCCACACTGAGCAATGTTACACAGAGAGAGAGAGAGAGAGAGAGAGAACCCGATTCCCACACTGAGCAATGTTACACAGAGAGAGAGAGAGAGAGAGAACCCGATTCCCACACTGAGCAATGTTACACAGAGAGAGAGAGAGAGAGAGAGAGAACCCGATTCCCACACTGAGCAATATTACACAGAGAGAGAGAGAACCCGATTCCCACACTGAGCAATGTTACACAGAGAGAGAGAGAGAGAGAGAACCCGATTCCCACACTGAGCAATATTACACAGAGAGAGAGAGAACCCGATTCCCACACTGAGCAATGTTACACAGAGAGAGAGAGGACCTGATTCACACACTGAGCAATGTTACACAGAGAGAGAGAGAACCTGATTCCCACACTGAGCAATGTTACACAGAGAGAGAGAGAGAGAGAACCCGATTCCCACACTGAGCAATGTTACACAGAGAGAGAGAGAGAACCCGATTCCCACACTGAGCAATGTTACACAGAGAGAGAGAGAGAGAGAGAGAACCCGATTCCCACACTGAGCAATATTACACAGAGAGAGAGAGAACCCGATTCCCACACTGAGCAATGTTACACAGAGAGAGAACCCGATTCCCACACTGAGCAATGTTACACACACAGAGAGAGAGAGAGAGAGAGAGAGAGAACCCGATTCCCACACTGAGCAATATTACACAGAGAGAGAGAGAACCCGATTCCCACACTGAGCAATGTTACACAGAGAGAGAGAGGACCTGATTCCCACACTGAGCAATGTTACACAGAGAGAGAGAGAACCTGATTCCCACACTGAGCAATGTTACACAGAGAGAGAGAGAGAGAGAGAGAACCCGATTCCCACACTGAGCAATGTTACACAGAGAGAGAGAGAGAGAGAGAGAGAGAGAGAACCCGATTCCCACACTGAGCAATGTTACACACAGAGAGAGAGAACCCGATTCCCACACTGAGCAATGTTACACAGAGAGCGAGAGAACCCGATTCCCACACTGAGCAATGTTACAGAGAGAGAGAGAGAGAGAGAGAGAGAGCGACGATTCCCACACTGAGCAATGTTACACAGAGAGAGAGAGAGAGAACCCGATTCCCACACTGAGCAATGTTACACAGAGAGAGAGAGAAAACCAGATTCCCACACTGAGCAATGTTACACAGAGAGAGAGAGAACCTGATTCCCACACTGAGCAATGTTACACAGAGAGAGAGAGAGAACCAGATTCCCACACTGAGCAATGTTACACAGAGAGAGAGAGAACCTGATTCCCACACTGAGCAATGTTACACAGAGAGAGAGAACCAGATTCCCACACTGAGCAATGTTACAGAGAGAGAGAGAGAGAGAGAGAGAGAACCCGATTCCCACACTGAGCAATGTTACACAGAGAGAGAGAGGACCTGATTCCCACACTGAGCAATGTTACACAGAGAGAGAGAGAACCCGATTCCCACACTGAGCAATGTTACAGAGAGAGAGAGAGAGAGAGAGAGAGAGAACCCGATTCCCACACTGAGCAATGTTACACAGAGAGAGAGAGAGCCAGATTCCCACACTGAGCAATGTTACACAGAGAGCGAGAGAACCAGATTCCCACACTGAGCAATGTTACACAGAGAGAGAGAGAACCCGATTCCTACACTGAGCAATGTTACACAGAGAGAGAGAGAACCTGATTCCCACACTGAGCAATGTTACACAGAGAGCGAGAGAACCAGATTCCCACACTGAGCAATGTTACACAGAGAGAGAGAGAGACAGATTCCCACACTGAGCAATGTTACACAGAGAGCGAGAGAACCAGATTCCCACACTGAGCAATGTTACACAGAGAGAGAGAGAGAGAACCCGATTCCTACACTGAGCAATGTTACACAGAGAGAGAGAGAACCTGATTCCCACACTGAGCAATGTTACACAGAGAGCGAGAGAACCAGATTCCCACACTGAGCAATGTTACACAGAGAGCGAGAGAACCAGATTCCCACACTGAGCAATGTTACACAGAGAGAGAGAGAACCCGATTCCCACACTGAGCAATGGTACACAGACAGAGAGAGAACCAGATTCCCACACTGAGCAATGTTACACAGAGAGAGAGAGAGAGAGAACCCGATTCCCACACTGAGCAATTTTACACAGAGAGAGAGAGAGAACCCGATTCCCACACTGAGCAATGTTACTGAGAGAGAGAACCCGATTCTCACACTGAGCAATGTTACACAGAGAGAGAGAGAACCCGATTCCCACACTGAGCAATGTTACACAGAGAGAGAGAGAACCCGATTCCCACACTGAGCAATGTTACACACAGAGAGAGAGAACCCGATTCCCACACTGAGCAATGTTACACAGAGAGAGAGAGAACCCGATTCCCACACTGAGCAATGTTACACAGAGAGAGAGAGAACCCGATTCCCACACTGAGCAATGTTACACAGAGAGAGAGAGAGAGAGAGAACCTGATTCCCACACTGAGCAATGTTACACAGAGAGAGAGAGAACCTGATTCCCACACTGAGCAATGTTACACAGAGAGAGAGAGAACCTGATTCCCACACTGAGCAATGTTACACAGAGAGAGAGAGAGAGAGAACCCGATTCCCACACTGAGCAATGTTACACAGAGAGAGAGAGAACCTGATTCTCACACTGAGCAATGTTACACAGAGAGAGAGAGAGAGAGAACCCGATTCCCACACTGAGCAATGTTACACAGAGAGAGAGAGAGAGAGAGAGAGAACCCGATTCCCACACTGAGCAATGTTACACAGAGAAAGAACCCGATTCCCACACTGAGCAATGTTACACAGAGAGAGAGAGAACCCGATTCCCACACTGAGCAATGTTACACAGAGAAAGAGAACCCGATTCCCACACTGAGCAATGTTACACAGAGAGAGAGAGAACCCGATTCCCACACTGAGCAATGTTACAAAGAGAGAGAGAGAGAACCCGATTCCTACACTGAGCAATGTTACACAGATAGAGAGAGAGAGAACCCGATTCCCACACTGAGCAATGTTACACAGAGAGAGAGAGAGAACCCGATTCCCACACTGAGCAATGTTACACAGAGAGAGAGAGAACCCGATTCTCACACTGAGCAATGTTACACAGAGAGAGAGAACCCGATTCTCACACTGAGCAATGTTACACAGAGAGAGAGAACCCGATTCCTACACTGAGCAATGTTACACAGAGAGAGAGAGAACCCGATTCCCACACTGAGCAATGTTACACAGAGAGAGAGAGAGAGAACCCGATTCCCACACTGAGCAATGTTACACAGAGAGAGAGAGAGAACCCGATTCCCACACTGAGCAATGTTACACAGAGAGAGATAGAGAACCCGATTCCCACACTGAGCAATGTTACACAGAGAGAGAGAGAGAGAGAGAACCCGATTCCCACGCTGAGCAATGTTACTGAGAGAGAGAACCCGATTCTCACACTGAGCAATGTTACACAGAGAGAGAGAGAGAACCCGATTCCCACACTGAGCAATGTTACACAGAGAGAGAGAGAGAACCCGATTCCCACACTGAGCAATGTTACACAGAGAGAGAGAGAACCTGATTCCCACACTGAGCAATGTTACACAGAGAGAGAGAGAGAACCCGATTCCCACACTGAGCAATGTTACACAGAGAGAGAGAGAGAGAGAGAGAGAGAGAGAACCCGATTCCCACACTGAGCAATGTTACACAGAGAGAGAGAGAGAGAGAGAGAGAGAGAGAGAACCCGATTCCCACACTGAGCAATATTACACAGAGAGAGAACCCGATTCCCACACTGAGCAATGTTACACAGAGAGAGAGAGAACCCGATTCCCACACTGAGCAATGTTACACAGAGAGAGAGAGAGAGAGAGAACCCGATTCCCACACTGAGCAATGTTACACAGAGAGAGAGAGAGAGAGAGAGAGAGAGAACCCGATTCCCACACTGAGCAATGTTACACAGAGAGAGAGAGAGAGAGAGAACCCGATTCCCACACTGAGCAATGTTACACAGAGAGAGAGAGAGAGAGAGAGAGAGAGAGAGAACCCGATTCCCACACTGAGCAATATTACACAGAGAGAGAGAGAACCCGATTCCCACACTGAGCAATGTTACACAGAGAGAGAGAGAGAGAGAACCCGATTCCCACACTGAGCAATATTACACAGAGAGAGAGAGAACCCGATTCCCACACTGAGCAATGTTACACAGAGAGAGAGAGAGAACCCGATTCCCACACTGAGCAATGTTACACAGAGAGAGAGAGAGAGAGAGAGAACCCGATTCCCACACTGAGCAATATTACACAGAGAGAGAGAGAACCCGATTCCCACACTGAGCAATGTTACACAGAGAGAGAGAGAACCCGATTCCCACACTGAGCAATGTTACACACACAGAGAGAGAGAGAGAGAGAGAGAACCCGATTCCCACACTGAGCAATATTACACAGAGAGAGAGAGAACCCGATTCCCACACTGAGCAATGTTACACAGAGAGAGAGAGGACCTGATTCACACACTGAGCAATGTTACACAGAGAGAGAGAGAACCTGATTCCCACACTGAGCAATGTTACACAGAGAGAGAGAGAGAGAGAGAGAGAGAACCCGATTCCCACACTGAGCAATGTTACACAGAGAGAGAGAGAGAGAGAGAGAGAGAGAGAGAACCCGATTCCCACACTGAGCAATGTTACACACAGAGAGAGAGAACCCGATTCCCACACTGAGCAATGTTACACAGAGAGCGAGAGAACCCGATTCCCACACTGAGCAATGTTACAGAGAGAGAGAGAGAGAGAGAGAGAGCGACGATTCCCACACTGAGCAATGTTACACAGAGAGAGAGAGAGAGAACCCGATTCCCACACTGAGCAATGTTACACAGAGAGAGAGAGAAAACCAGATTCCCACACTGAGCAATGTTACACAGAGAGAGAGAGAACCTGATTCCCACACTGAGCAATGTTACACAGAGAGAGAGAGAGAACCAGATTCCCACACTGAGCAATGTTACACAGAGAGAGAGAGAACCTGATTCCCACACTGAGCAATGTTACACAGAGAGAGAGAACCAGATTCCCACACTGAGCAATGTTACAGAGAGAGAGAGAGAGAGAGAGAGAGAACCCGATTCCCACACTGAGCAATGTTACACAGAGAGAGAGAGGACCTGATTCCCACACTGAGCAATGTTACACAGAGAGAGAGAGAACCCGATTCCCACACTGAGCAATGTTACACAGAGAGAGAGAGAGAGAGAGAGAGAGAACCCGATTCCCACACTGAGCAATGTTACACAGAGAGAGAGAGAGCCAGATTCCCACACTGAGCAATGTTACACAGAGAGCGAGAGAACCAGATTCCCACACTGAGCAATGTTACACAGAGAGAGAGAGAACCCGATTCCTACACTGAGCAATGTTACACAGAGAGAGAGAGAACCTGATTCCCACACTGAGCAATGTTACACAGAGAGCGAGAGAACCAGATTCCCACACTGAGCAATGTTACACAGAGAGAGAGAGAGACAGATTCCCACACTGAGCAATGTTACACAGAGAGCGAGAGAACCAGATTCCCACACTGAGCAATGTTACACAGAGAGAGAGAGAGAACCCGATTCCTACACTGAGCAATGTTACACAGAGAGAGAGAGAACCTGATTCCCACACTGAGCAATGTTACACAGAGAGCGAGAGAACCAGATTCCCACACTGAGCAATGTTACACAGAGAGCGAGAGAACCAGATTCCCACACTGAGCAATGTTACACAGAGAGAGAGAGAACCCGATTCCTACACTGAGCAATGTTACACAAAGAGAGAGAACCCGATTCCCACACTGAGCAATGTTACACAGAGAGAGAGAACCCGATTCCCACACTGAGCAATGTTACACAGAGAGAGAGAACCTGATTCCCACACTGAGCAATGTTACAGAGAGAGAGAGAGAGAGAGAGAGAGAGAACCCGATTCCCACACTGAGCAATGTTACACAGAGAGAGAGAGAGAGAGAGAGAACCCGATTCCCACACTGAGCAATGTTACACAGAGAGAGAGAGAGAGAGAGAGAGAACCCGATTCCCACACTGAGCAATGTTACACAGAGAAAGAACCCGATTCCCACACTGAGCAATGTTACACAGAGAGAGAGAGAACCCGATTCCCACACTGAGCAATGTTACACAGAGAAAGAGAACCCGATTCCCACACTGAGCAATGTTACACAGAGAGAGAGAGAACCCGATTCCCACACTGAGCAATGTTACAAAGAGAGAGAGAGAGAACCCGATTCCTACACTGAGCAATGTTACACAGATAGAGAGAGAGAGAACCCGATTCCCACACTGAGCAATGTTACACAGAGAGAGAGAGAGAACCCGATTCCCACACTGAGCAATGTTACACAGAGAGAGAGAGAACCCGATTCTCACACTGAGCAATGTTACACAGAGAGAGAGAACCCGATTCTCACACTGAGCAATGTTACACAGAGAGAGAGAACCCGATTCCTACACTGAGCAATGTTACACAGAGAGAGAGAGAACCCGATTCCCACACTGAGCAATGTTACACAGAGAGAGAGAGAGAGAACCCGATTCCCACACTGAGCAATGTTACACAGAGAGAGAGAGAGAACCCGATTCCCACACTGAGCAATGTTACACAGAGAGAGATAGAGAACCCGATTCCCACACTGAGCAATGTTACACAGAGAGAGAGAGAGAGAGAGAACCCGATTCCCACGCTGAGCAATGTTACTGAGAGAGAGAACCCGATTCTCACACTGAGCAATGTTACACAGAGAGAGAGAGAGAACCCGATTCCCACACTGAGCAATGTTACACGGAGAGAGAGAGAGAACCCGATTCCCACACTGAGCAATGTTACACAGAGAGAGAGAGAACCTGATTCCCACACTGAGCAATGTTACACAGAGAGAGAGAGAGAGAACCCGATTCCCACACTGAGCAATGTTACACAGAGAGAGAGAGAGAGAGAGAGAGAGAGAACCCGATTCCCACACTGAGCAATGTTACACAGAGAGAGAGAGAGAGAGAGAGAGAGAGAGAGAGAGAACCCGATTCCCACACTGAGCAATATTACACAGAGAGAGAACCCGATTCCCACACTGAGCAATGTTACACAGAGAGAGAGAGAACCCGATTCCCACACTGAGCAATGTTACACAGAGAGAGAGAGAGAGAGAGAACCCGATTCCCACACTGAGCAATGTTACACAGAGAGAGAGAGAGAGAGAGAGAGAGAGAACCCGATTCCCACACTGAGCAATGTTACACAGAGAGAGAGAGAGAGAGAGAACCCGATTCCCACACTGAGCAATGTTACACAGAGAGAGAGAGAGAGAGAGAGAGAGAGAGAACCCGATTCCCACACTGAGCAATATTACACAGAGAGAGAGAGAACCCGATTCCCACACTGAGCAATGTTACACAGAGAGAGAGAGAGAGAGAACCCGATTCCCACACTGAGCAATATTACACAGAGAGAGAGAGAACCCGATTCCCACACTGAGCAATGTTACACAGAGAGAGAGAGAGAACCCGATTCCCACACTGAGCAATGTTACACAGAGAGAGAGAGAGAGAGAGAGAACCCGATTCCCACACTGAGCAATATTACACAGAGAGAGAGAGAACCCGATTCCCACACTGAGCAATGTTACACAGAGAGAGAGAGAACCCGATTCCCACACTGAGCAATGTTACACACACAGAGAGAGAGAGAGAGAGAGAGAACCCGATTCCCACACTGAGCAATATTACACAGAGAGAGAGAGAACCCGATTCCCACACTGAGCAATGTTACACAGAGAGAGAGAGGACCTGATTCACACACTGAGCAATGTTACACAGAGAGAGAGAGAACCTGATTCCCACACTGAGCAATGTTACACAGAGAGAGAGAGAGAGAGAGAGAGAGAACCCGATTCCCACACTGAGCAATGTTACACAGAGAGAGAGAGAGAGAGAGAGAGAGAGAGAGAACCCGATTCCCACACTGAGCAATGTTACACACAGAGAGAGAGAACCCGATTCCCACACTGAGCAATGTTACACAGAGAGCGAGAGAACCCGATTCCCACACTGAGCAATGTTACAGAGAGAGAGAGAGAGAGAGAGAGAGCGACGATTCCCACACTGAGCAATGTTACACAGAGAGAGAGAGAGAGAACCCGATTCCCACACTGAGCAATGTTACACAGAGAGAGAGAGAAAACCAGATTCCCACACTGAGCAATGTTACACAGAGAGAGAGAGAACCTGATTCCCACACTGAGCAATGTTACACAGAGAGAGAGAGAGAACCAGATTCCCACACTGAGCAATGTTACACAGAGAGAGAGAGAACCTGATTCCCACACTGAGCAATGTTACACAGAGAGAGAGAACCAGATTCCCACACTGAGCAATGTTACAGAGAGAGAGAGAGAGAGAGAGAGAGAACCCGATTCCCACACTGAGCAATGTTACACAGAGAGAGAGAGGACCTGATTCCCACACTGAGCAATGTTACACAGAGAGAGAGAGAACCCGATTCCCACACTGAGCAATGTTACACAGAGAGAGAGAGAGAGAGAGAGAGAGAACCCGATTCCCACACTGAGCAATGTTACACAGAGAGAGAGAGAGCCAGATTCCCACACTGAGCAATGTTACACAGAGAGCGAGAGAACCAGATTCCCACACTGAGCAATGTTACACAGAGAGAGAGAGAACCCGATTCCTACACTGAGCAATGTTACACAGAGAGAGAGAGAACCTGATTCCCACACTGAGCAATGTTACACAGAGAGCGAGAGAACCAGATTCCCACACTGAGCAATGTTACACAGAGAGAGAGAGAGACAGATTCCCACACTGAGCAATGTTACACAGAGAGCGAGAGAACCAGATTCCCACACTGAGCAATGTTACACAGAGAGAGAGAGAGAGAACCCGATTCCTACACTGAGCAATGTTACACAGAGAGAGAGAGAACCTGATTCCCACACTGAGCAATGTTACACAGAGAGAGAGAGAGAGAACCCGATTCCTACACTGAGCAATGTTACACAGAGAGAGAGAGAACCTGATTCCCACACTGAGCAATGTTACACAGAGAGCGAGAGAACCAGATTCCCACACTGAGCAATGTTACACAGAGAGAGAGAGAACCCGATTCCTACACTGAGCAATGTTACACAAAGAGAGAGAACCCGATTCCCACACTGAGCAATGTTACACAGAGAGAGAGAACCCGATTCCCACACTGAGCAATGTTACACAGAGAGAGAGAACCTGATTCCCACACTGAGCAATGTTACACAGAGAGAGAGAGAGAGAGAGAGGACTCGATTCCCACACTGAGCTGTTACAGCCGATTCCCGCTCGAGGGTGGGGGCCGGACAATAGGTCCTCCCCCCCATTATTTTACTTTAGGGCCCCCACCCGCCGCTCAGGGGTGGGGGCAATAGGTCCCCCATTTAGATTAAATGCCCCCACTCGCACGTCACGAGTGGGGGCTCCGGAGGGGGGCCCCTTTAAAAAAAAAAAAAAAAAAAAAAAATGTTAACAGTGAGCAGCCACAGGATGCTCACTGTTTAATAGACATGCCCCTACTAGCTTATATAGAGGCTGGGTCACATGCTGCACTGGCCAATCACAGCTATGCCATTAGTAGGCATGGCTGTGATGGCTTCTAAGGGCACACGAGTCAAACGCTTGTTGATTGGCTGCCCTGCAGCTTTTCAAAACGCACCATTAAATCGCCGAACAACGAACTCTAACTGTTACTGAAATGTCCGAGCTCGGGGTCAAAAAATCGTAATGTTCGGTACGAAGCCGAACTTTACAGTTCGCTCAACTCTAATTTTAAACTCTCCGTAAACAGCAAAAGGCCTAAATGCAAAGTTAGTGACAAACAAGAGCAGAAACCCCTCTTTCATTCAAGCAGTTCCCCTGCCCTCCCTGCAATGTGCCGTAGTAGATGTTGCAATATTCCGGTCATGCACATCTTGAATTTGTCAGAAGAAAATAAAAATGTCACTCATTTCTGAAGCGAATATAAAAATGAAGCTAGTGATGTTAGACCCCTGGCTCAAAGTGAACCTAATTAAAGTAACACTCCAAGGATAAGCTGTTATGGCGTTTGTGCCATCCAATTTTATATAAAAAACTAAAACACTCCAATATGACAACCAAGTAGGTCAAGAATAGTACTCCACTCAAGAGAAGACCGTTAATTATTTGTTTGTGTTTTTGTAAGAATGGAAAGCTTACCTCATCAGACTCATCGGAAAGGGTCTTCAGCAATATGGGGAACAGGCTGTCGGTGTGACGGAACATCTGAAACAGGAAACATGATCAGTGAGCATAGATTCCCATGGTGTCAGGCCTCCCTTCCAAAGAATAAGAAAGAGCCCGTTTATCCACTCACCATGTTCCCTGTGAGTAACTACAGAAAAACATGAAATCCGCAGACATTAACAAGAAACATCCTGAGCATCCGATAATACATTCAGCAAGCAGCAAGAGAGAGAGGGAATCACCTGTAATGTTTGTTAACCTTTTGTTGCGTATCATGCTCGGATACTAAAGTATTAGTGGCATCTATGGTCACTATAGTTCAGGCACAGACAGGGCACACTATGCACATAAGGAGAAAAACATTGTTTCGATTTTCCCTCTCTGACAAACTACTGTGTTTGCTTGTCTATAAGATGACCCCCCCACCCAAATTTTGGATCTTGTTTAAAAAAAAAAAATTAAAATAAAATAAATGAAAAGGGCCTGAATAGAAGACTACCCCTAAAAAAAAAAAAATCACACACACACATGCACACAGATACAAAGACACAGTCACACATAATGACAATCATGCAGATTACAGACACATACATACATACACATGCACATAGCAAGACACACACCTACACACAGATACAAAGTCATATTTCACAATTGTTGGTCACAAAACTGCACTCGACTTATACATGAGATCGACTTATACACGAGTATATACGGTAGGTCTGATTATAAGACTAGGTCTGATTAGAAGCCTAGGTCTGATTATAAGACTAGGCCTGATTATAAGACTAGGCCTGATTATAAGACTAGGACTGATTATAAGACTAGGTCTGATTATAAGACTAGGTCTGATTAGAAGCCTAGGCCTGATTATAAGACTAGGCCTGATTATAAGACTAGGTCTGATTATAAGACTAGGTCTGATTATAAGACTAGGCCTGATTATAAGACTAGGCCTGATTATAAGACTAGGCCTGATTATAAGACTAGGACTGATTATAAGACTAGGTCTGATTATAAGACTAGGTCTGATTAGAAGCCTAGGCCTGATTATAAGACTAGGCCTGATTATAAGACTAGGTCTGATTATAAGACTAGGTCTGATTATAAGACTAGGCCTGATTATAAGACTAGGCCTGATTATAAGACTAGGTCTGATTATAAGACTAGGTCTGATTAGAAGCCTAGGTCTGATTAGAAGCCTAGGTCTGATTAGAAGCCTAGGCCTGATTATAAGACTAGGTCTGATTATAAGACTAGGTCTGATTATAAGACTAGGTCTGATTATAAGACTAGGTCTGATTAGAAGCCTAGGCCTGATTATAAGACTAGGTCTGATTAGAAGCCTAGGCCTGATTATAAGACTAGGTCTGATTAGAAGACTAGGTCTGATTAGAAGCCTAGGCCTGATTATAAGACTAGGCCTGATTATAAGACTAGGCCTGATTATAAGACTAGGCCTGATTATAAGACTAGGTCTGATTATAAGACTAGGCCTGATTATAAGACTAGGTCTGATTATAAGACTAGGTCTGATTATAAGACTAGGTCTGATTAGAAGACTAGGTCTGATTAGAAGCCTAGGCCTGATTATAAGACTAGGTCTGATTATAAGACTAGGCCTGATTATAAGACTAGGTCTGATTATAAGACTAGGCCTGATTATAAGACTAGGCCTGATTATAAGACTAGGCCTGATTATAAGACTAGGTCTGATTATAAGACTAGGCCTGATTATAAGACTAGGTCTGATTATAAGACTAGGTCTGATTATAAGACTAGGTCTGATTATAAGACTAGGCCTGATTATAAGACTAGGTCTGATTATAAGACTAGGTCTGATTATAAGACTAGGTCTGATTATAAGACTAGGTCTGATTATAAGACTAGGTCTGATTATAAGACTAGGCCTGATTATAAGACTAGGCCTGATTATAAGACTAGGTCTGATTATAAGACTAGGTCTGATTATAAGACTAGGTCTGATTATAAGACTAGGCCTGATTATAAGACTAGGCCTGATTATAAGACTAGGCCTGATTATAAGACTAGGTCTGATTATAAGACTAGGTCTGATTATAAGACTAGGCCTGATTATAAGACTAGGCCTGATTATAAGCCTAGGTCTGATTATAAGACTAGGTCTGATTATAAGACTAGGCCTGATTATAAGACTAGGCCTGATTATAAGACTAGGTCTGATTATAAGACTAGGTCTGATTATAAAACTAGGTCTGATTATAAGACTAGGCCTGATTATAAGACTAGGTCTGATTATAAGACTAGGCCTGATTATAAGACTAGGTCTGATTATAAGACTAGGTCTGATTATAAGACTAGGTCTGATTATAAGACTAGGTCTGATTATAAGACTAGGTCTGATTATAAGACTAGGTCTGATTATAAGACTAGGTCTGATTATAAGACTAGGCCTGATTATAAGACTAGGTCTGATTATAAGACTAGGTCTGATTATAATACTAGGTCTGATTATAAGACTAGGCCTGATTATAAGACTAGGCCTGATTATAAGCCTAGGTCTGATTATAAGACTAGGTCTGATTATAAGACTAGGTCTGATTATAAGACTAGGCCTGATTATAAGACTAGGTCTGATTATAAGACTAGGTCTGATTATAAGACTAGGTCTGATTATAAGACTAGGTCTGATTATAAGACTAGGCCTGATTATAAGACTAGGTCTGATTATAAGACTAGGCCTGATTATAAGACTAGGTCTGATTATAAGACTAGGTCTGATTATAAGACTAGGTCTGATTATAAAACTAGGTCTGATTATAAGACTAGGTCTGATTATAAGACTAGGTCTGATTATAAGACTAGGTCTGATTATAAGACTAGGTCTGATTATAAGACTAGGTCTGATTATAAGACTAGGTCTGATTATAAAACTAGGTCTGATTATAAGACTAGGTCTGATTATAAGACTAGGCCTGATTATAAGACTAGGCCTGATTATAAGACTAGGTCTGATTATAAGACTAGGTCTGATTATAAGACTAGGTCTGATTATAAGACTAGGTCTGATTAGAAGCCTAGGCCTGATTATAAGACTAGGTCTGATTAGAAGACTAGGTCTGATTATAAGACTAGGTCTGATTATAAGACTAGGTCTGATTATAAGACTAGGTCTGATTATAAGACTAGGCCTGATTATAAGCCTAGGTCTGATTATAAGACTAGGTCTGATTATAAGACTAGGTCTGATTATAAGACTAGGTCTGATTATAAAACTAGGTCTGATTATAAGACTAGGTCTGATTATAAAACTAGGTCTGATTATAAGACTAGGCCTGATTATAAGACTAGGTCTGATTATAAGACTAGGTCTGATTATAAGACTAGGCCTGATTATAAAACTAGGCCTGATTATAAGACTAGGCCTGATTATAAAACTAGGTCTGATTATAAGACTAGGCCTGATTATAAGACTAGGTCTGATTATAAGACTAGGCCTGATTATAAGACTAGGTCTGATTATAAGACTAGGCCTGATTATAAGACTAGGTCTGATTATAAGACTAGGCCTGATTATAAGACTAGGTCTGATTATAAGACTAGGCCTGATTATAAGACTAGGCCTGATTATAAGACTAGGTCTGATTATAAGACTAGGCCTGATTATAAGACTAGGCCTGATTATAAGACTAGGTCTGATTATAAGACTAGGCCTGATTATAAGACTAGGTCTGATTAGAAGCCTAGGCCTGATTAGAAGACTAGGCCTGATTATAAGACTAGGCCTGATTATAAGACTAGGTAATTTTCAGGATTTGTTTCCCTGTTATAATCAAGCAAATATGGTTTGCTCAGTGGCAGAAAGTGGCAACATTTAGAACCGTGACCAACAGGTAGCAGAAATACCAAGTAACTATAATAAAGCATATGGGGGTTAAGTAAATATAAAAATCCTAATATGGGGATAAATAAATATAATAAAAATTCTGTTAACTGACAATTGCCATTTAAAGCAGGTTTGTCACCAATAACTTCTATAGATCGCTCCCTGTGTCTAAATCTCTGTGTTTCTGAATGCTTTAGCTGCTATCTACAGGGGCTACTCTTCCCTAAAGCAGTCAGCTTGACAACATTTGACCATTAAAGGGACAATATAGTCAACAGACCAGCTACAGGTTAATGCAGTGGTTCCCAAACCTTTTAGGTTCAAGACGCCCTTAATATTTCTTAATTTTTCCAAATATGTATATCTGTACAGTGCTGCGGCATTTACTGGCGGTATAGTGTAATGTAAAGTGGTGGTGTTTAACCCCTTAAGGGGTTAAGGACTGAACCAAATGTACACGTTGTGATCAAAACAAAACGGAAACAAAATCAGGAATTTGACTATATGTCTGTTCAGGCGTAATTCACCTCTTTCATATTAAGTGCACCCACACATCTTATATATAATTTTATTCAGGGGAAACAGGGCTTTCATTTACATAAAATATTTAGGTATGAAACATAATTTAATATGAATACAATATAAAAAAAATGGGAGAAAATAAGAATTAAATTTTTTTTTTGTTCTACGTGACATTTTAACTGTGAATGTCATAATACTGTTTGCTTTTACTGCAATAAAATACACATATTTGTATTCAGCGATGTCGCACGTGTAAAACAGTACCCCCTATGTACAGGTTTTATGGGGTTTTGGGAAGTTAAAGGGTCAAATATAGCACGTTACATTTTTCAGTTTTTTTCACATTGAAATTCGCCAGTTTGGTTACGTTGCCTTTGAGACCGTATGGTAGCCCATGAATGAGAATTACCCCTGTGATGGCATATCATTTGCAATAGAAGACAACCCAAGGTATTGCAAATGGGGTATTTCCAGTCATTTTCAGTAGCCACTTGGTCACAAACACTGGCCAAAGTTAGTGTTAATATTTGTTTGTGTGTGAAAAATGCAAAAAACTAATTTAAATGCCAATTTTGGCCAGTGTTTGTGACCAAGTGGCTACTAAAAAAAGACCAGACATACCCCATTTGCAATACCTTGGGTTGTCTACTATCGCAAATGGTATGCCATCATGGGGGTAATTTTAATTCATGGGCTACTATACAGTCTCAAAGGCAACGTAACCAATCTGGCGAATTTCAACGTGAAAAAACTGAAACGCAAGCCTTATATTTGACTCTGTAACTTTTGAAAACACCATAAAACCTGTACATGAGGGGTACTCGGGAGGCTTCGATGAACACAAACATTAGTGTTTCAAAACAGTAAAACGTAGCATAACAATATCGTTAGTGTAAGTGCTGTTTGTGTGTAAATAATGCAAAAAGGTTCACTTTCACTGACGATATAATTGTTGTAATACATTTTACTGTTTTGAAACACTAATATTTGTGTTCAGCGAAGTCTCCCGAGTAAAACAGTACCCCCCCATGTACAGGTTTTATGGTGTCTTGGAAAGTTACAGGGTTAAATATAGTGCTGGCAAATTAAATTCCCAGGACTTTCGGCCTGGGTTGTCAGGCAGGTCCCGCTAATTGTAATTAATAAAACGACCCAATTATGTAAAATTATTACATAAATATATATGTAAAATTATTATTATAATTATTAATATATTATATATATATTAATTTTAAAATACAGTTAGAACGAAGTAACACATATGTTTAATTTATTTTGTATTTATTTTAACGTATTTACATATTCATTTTAATATATATATATATATATATATATATATAAAACGATAATTATATATTAAATCAATATCATTCTATGTGTGTGTGTATATATATATATATCTCATGTCATTCCAGGCACTCCCCCTGCTGGCATTGCTGTGGACGGCTATGCTGTCCATGTGATCGTGAGGTCCTTGCAAGGACCTCGCGATCACATGGCCCATGGGGGCCGGAATGGAAACAGGGGGACTCCCTGGGATGCCAGGTGAGTCCCCCCACTGCAATTGCCGGTATGGGATCGCCGGCGACCGGGTAAGTACATGGCTTGGGCGTTCTATGCCGCCCGCCGGCGTTTAGAGCCGGGTCCCCAAGGACAGCATAGAACTCCCGCCGTCCTTAAGGGGTTAAAGAGATGCTTGTATATAGGTTTAGTGTTTTAATACAGGGGTGTGTTTGAATGTTATGTTTACTTTTAAATGCAGATGTACATTTGTGTGAAGGGGTGTGTTTGTATGTAATATTTGTGTTAGATTGCATGCGTGTGTTTGTATGTTGTGCTGGTGTATGACTGCTTGGAAGTATGCACATACACTACCACATACTTACACAGATATACATACACACAAATTTATAAAGACACCGACATGTACACACACACACGCACACAGATGCATATCCTGACACACACACTCATACATACATAACACACACACACATATACACAGACACTCATACATATACACACAAAAGTTATATTTTTTTATATCTCCAGCCACCCTCCTGTTACCTTGCTGCTGCTGCTGGGAGTGAGGGATCTGGAGCTCTTCATGCTCCTCTCCCCTCATGATGCGGCTGCCTCCTTTCCCTTCCACGCTGTCTCCCTGCGTGACACTGGGAGGAAGTGACAGGCCAATGTTACAGGGGCCCGGTCGCGGTCTTAAAGGACCGCAGCACCCGACCGGGCCCCTGTCTAGCAGGAATGTTTCCCCGGTGCTAAAATCATAGCACCGGGGAAATATTCTGCGGCACACAGTTTGGGAACCTCTGGGTTAATGTATAGTATACCGCTTAATGTAGTGGTTCTGGTGTCTATATTCTGTCCCTGCAGGTTTTTTTTTATGTAAATACTGTCTTTTCAGAGAAAAAACTAAAATCAATGTGTTTACATTGCTGCATGTTAACATCTCTAGGGGCAGTCACTCGGACGGCCACTAGAGGGGCTTCCTAGGTCAGTGCTGCACAGTTCTGACGTTCAGTGACACCACGCTCTGCATGAAGACGCTGGACACTCCCAATAAAGATGCATTGATTCAATGAATCTCTGTGAGGAGATGCCGATTGGTGCAGCACAACATTTTGCCACATAATACCCTTCCGGATTGGCTGAGATCATTAAGTCTGATGATCTTAGCCATGGAGAAAATGTAAGTAAGCTACATTTTAACTCCTTACTAAGGTGGCGGGCCCATCACTATAGTGTTCTTTTAAGCCAGGTTCTTTTTCTGAGGCTTTTCTACCCACAATCTATCAGCACAACTATTCCCACAGAATGACAAACAGCAGATATCATTGTTAGAGGAAAACAAAATATACAGGTAGTGGGAAATAGTATGATAGGGGCTCAAATCGGCCAGTTAATATTTAGCCCATGCCCGTAGAAATTTACCTATAGTGAGTATGGCTTGCAGTGGTGAGTAACATTTAAAGGGAAATTGTCATAGCTTATCTGACGCTCCCCTCCCCCACTACGATCACATTAGCGAGGGCCATCCCCACTGCTCTGTGGCTCTCCAGTCTGCCCACTTTCCTCCTCTGATGATCACAGATTTGCCAAGCAGGGCAAACCTCCACGATGATGCAGACATGCTGGCTTTGTTGCCGGTGTCTGAACCGAGAGCAGAGGGATGTCCTGTGAAAGGTCTCATAGGCTCTCAATTCCTTGGCATTGAGCATTTGCCATGGAATGGAATCACATGGGAGAAAAAACTATTTTTCAATAGGTATTTCTTCCAATATACACATTTGCTAGCTAAACTGCTGGCACAATGTACAGATGAAATTTGATGCTCTTTAACAACAGCAAAAGTACTGTTGGGCATGACAGATTTCCTTCAAGGCATGGCTAGTAACAAAGAACTACACATTTTAAGCCCCGGTATCGTCATAAGATACAATGGGCATAACGAATAATAACCAAATTAAGAAACGTTTATTCCAATTCACTCAGCTATCAAGTCTTTATTTAATGAATTAGCTTACAGCTACTATGTTATACTGCTATAACAACTACACTGTATGCTCCGCCAGTAAACCACGTATCCCTGAGCTGTTGCCATTAGCCCCCCTTGACATTTTCCAGAATGCAGTCACCTTGCGTGGGGTCTTGATGTATAGATGATAAAACCATTTCAGCACGCTGATCCTGCTCATCATGCCAGTGGTAGATTCATGGAGATGCCGATCTAGTACGTGAACAATACCATCCAAATTCAGGCTGACCACCCCTGTCTGGGCACTGCAAGACAAGAAACAGAAGGACACACACTAAGTAAAAGAGGAGAGGCCACGGATACACCATCTATACGCAGGACACACACTGTGTAAAAGAGACAGGGCCACGGATACACAATCTATACGCAGGACACACACTGAGTAAAAGAGACAGGGCCCCGGATACACCATCTATACACAGGACACACACTGAGTAAAAGAGACAGGGCCACGGATACACCATCTATACGCAGGACACACACTGAGTAAAAGAGGAGAGGCCACGGATACACCATCTATACACAGGACACACACTGAGTAAAAGAGACAGGGCCATGGATACACCATCTATACGCAGGACACACACTGTGTAAAAGAGACAGGGCCCCGGATACACCATCTATACACAGGACACACACTGAGTAAAAGAGACAGGGCCACGGATACACCATCTATACGCAGAACACACACTGAGTAAAAGAGGAGAGGCCACGGATACACCATCTATACACAGGACACACACTGAGTAAAAGAGACAGGGCCACGGATACACAATCTATACGCAGGACACACACTGAGTAAAAGAGACAGGGCCCCGGATACACCATCTATACGCAGGACACACACTGAGTAAAAGAGACAGGGCCACGGATACACCATCTATACGCAGGACACACACTGTGTAAAAGAGACAGGGCCACGGATACACCATCTATACGCAGGAAACACACTGTGTAAAAGAGACAGGGCCACGGATACACCATCTATACGCAGGACACACACTGTGTAAAAGAGACAGGGCCACGGATACACCATCTATACGCAGGGCACACACTGTGTAAAAGAGGAAAGGCCACGGATACACCATCTATACGCAGGACACACACAGAGTAAAAGAGGAGAGGCCACGGATACACCATCTATACGCAGGAGACACACTGTGTAAAAGAGACAGGGCCCCGGATACACCATCTATACGCAGGACACACACACTGAGTAAAAGAGACAGGGCCACGGATACACCATCTATACGCAGAACACACACTGAGTAAAAGAGGAGAGGCCACGGATACACCATCTATACACAGGACACACACTGAGTAAAAGAGACAGGGCCACGGATACACCATCTATACGCAGGACACACACTGTGTAAAAGAGACAGGGCCACGGATACACCATCTATACGCAGGACACACACTGTGTAAAAGAGACAGGGCCACGGATACACCATCTATACGCAGGACACACACTGAGTAAAAGAGACAGGGCCCCGGATACACCATCTATACGCAGGACACACAGTGAGTAAAAGAGACAGGGCCACGGATACACAATCTATACGCAGGACACACACTGTGTAAAAGAGACAGGGCCACGGATACACCATCTATACGCAGGACACACACTGAGTAAAAGAGACAGGGCCATGGATACACCATCTATACGCAGGACACACACTGTGTAAAAGAGACAGGGCCACGGATACACCATCTATACGCAGGACACACACTGAGTAAAAGAGACAGGGCCCGGATACACCATCTATACGCAGGACACACACTGAGTAAAAGAGACAGGGCCATGGATACACCATCTATACGCAGGACACACACTGAGTAAAAGAGACAGGGCCACGGATACACCATCTATACGCAGGACACACACTGAGTAAAAGAGACAGGGCCCGGATACACCATCTATACGCAGGACACACACTGTGTAAAAGAGGAGAGGCCACGGATACACCATCTATACGCAGGACACACACACTGTGTAAAAGAGACAGGGCCCCGGATACACCATCTATACGCAGGACACACACTGAGTAAAAGAGACAGGGCCACGGATACACCATCTATACGCAGGACACACACTGTGTAAAAGAGACAGGGCCCCGGATACACCATCTATATGCAGGACACACACTGTGTAAAAGAGACAGGGCCACGGATACACCATCTATACGCAGGACACACACTGTGTAAAAGAGACAGGGCCACGGATACACCATCTATACGCAGGAAACACACTGTGTAAAAGAGACAGGGCCACGGATACACCATCTATACGCAGGACACACACTGTGTAAAAGAGACAGGGCCACGGATACACCATCTATACGCAGGGCACACACTGTGTAAAAGAGGAAAGGCCACGGATACACCATCTATACGCAGGACACACACAGAGTAAAAGAGGAGAGGCCACGGATACACCATCTATACGCAGGAGACACACTGTGTAAAAGAGACAGGGCCCCGGATACACCATCTATACGCAGGACACACACACTGAGTAAAAGAGACAGGGCCACGGATACACCATCTATACGCAGAACACACACTGAGTAAAAGAGGAGAGGCCACGGATACACCATCTATACACAGGACACACACTGAGTAAAAGAGACAGGGCCACGGATACACCATCTATACGCAGGACACACACTGTGTAAAAGAGACAGGGCCACGGATACACCATCTATACGCAGGACACACACTGTGTAAAAGAGACAGGGCCACGGATACACCATCTATACGCAGGACACACACTGAGTAAAAGAGACAGGGCCCCGGATACACCATCTATACGCAGGACACACAGTGAGTAAAAGAGACAGGGCCACGGATACACAATCTATACGCAGGACACACACTGTGTAAAAGAGACAGGGCCACGGATACACCATCTATACGCAGGACACACACTGAGTAAAAGAGACAGGGCCATGGATACACCATCTATACGCAGGACACACACTGTGTAAAAGAGACAGGGCCACGGATACACCATCTATACGCAGGACACACACTGAGTAAAAGAGACAGGGCCCGGATACACCATCTATACGCAGGACACACACTGAGTAAAAGAGACAGGGCCATGGATACACCATCTATACGCAGGACACACACTGAGTAAAAGAGACAGGGCCACGGATACACCATCTATACGCAGGACACACACTGAGTAAAAGAGACAGGGCCCGGATACACCATCTATACGCAGGACACACACTGTGTAAAAGAGGAGAGGCCACGGATACACCATCTATACGCAGGACACACACACTGTGTAAAAGAGGAAAGGCCACGGATACACCATCTATACGCAGGACACACACACTGTGTAAAAGAGACAGGGCCCCGGATACACCATCTATACGCAGGACACACACTGAGTAAAAGAGACAGGGCCCCGGATACACCATCTATATGCAGGACACACACTGTGTAAAAGAGACAGGGCCCCGGATACACCATCTATATGCAGGACACACACTGTGTAAAAGAGACAGGGCCACGGATACACCATCTATACGCAGGACACACACTGTGTAAAAGAGACAGGGCCCCGGATACACCATCTATACGCAGGGCACACACTGTGTAAAAGAGACAGGGCCACGGATACACCATCTATACGCAGGACACACACTGTGTAAAAGAGACAGGGCCATGGATACACCATCTATATGCAGGACACACACTGTGTAAAAGAGACAGGGCCACGGATACACCATCTATACGCAGGACACACACTGTGTAAAAGAGACAGGGCCCCGGATACACCATCTATACGCAGGACACACACACTGAGTAAAAGAGACAGGGCCACGGATACACCATCTATACGCAGGACACACACTGTGTAAAAGAGACAGGGCCACGGATACACCATCTACATGGCTGCGAGTTAAGTAGGAAAAGCCATGGGTACACGATGGAAGATTTATTAATAGGTAAGTAGTATTACAGAGATTACAGCAATCTCAGTGATATACAGGGAGCACAGTTAGAATAACCCATAGTTACATTAATCACATTGACTTGGGACTCATGGTTGGAATGCAGAGCGAGTGCTGCGTTTAGCGCTGTGAGAGTTAAGGATTGTATAATTAGATCATTACAGAGAGCAATATTTGAAGTTCAGTCTAACTCCGTAATGGAAGTAATAAACGGAAAACGCATTCTACGGCTTGTAATTAAACATCCACGTTACCCTGCCACGCTGGACAGTGTGTGGGGGGTCCTAGCCAACACACACCGGTCTTCACCAGAAGAGGATGTGCTGGTCTGCAAGGAGTTAAATATTTTGTGGGTTGTGGTACATCACAGAAATGTGCAGTTTCTAAAGAAAGCAAATTGTCTGGAGACTGGTATAAACAGAAAGCTCATCCAGACAGCTTTCAGACACCATGAAACATACAGCCAGACCCACACTGCCACCTGCTGGCCAGGAAAGAGCATTGCTGTCTGCACACTGCCACCTGCTGGCCAGGAAAGAGCATTACGGTCTGCACACTGCCACCTGCTGGCCAGGACAGGGCATTACTGTCTGCACACTGCCACCTGCTGGCCAGGAAAGAGCATTACTGTCTGCAAACTGCCACCTGCTGGCCAGGACAGGGCATTACTGTCTGCACACTGCCACCTGCTGGCCAAGACAGAGCATTACTGTCTGCACACTGCCACCTGCTGGCCAGGAAAGAGCATTACTGTCTGCACACTGCCACCTGCTGGCCAAGACAGAGCATTACTGTCTGCACACTGCCACCTGCTGGCCAGGAAAGGGCATTACTGTCTGCACACTGCCACCTGCTGGCCAGGACAGGGCATTACTGTCTGCACACTGCCACCTGCTGGCCAGGACAGGGCATTACTGTCTGCACACTGCCACCTGCTGGCCAGGACAGAGCATTACTGTCTGCACACTGCCACCTGCTGGCCAGGAAAGAGCATTACTGTCTGCACACTGCCACCTGCTGGCCAAGACAGGGCATTACTGTCTGCACACTGCCACCTGCTGGCCAGGACAGGGCATTACTGTCTGCACACTGCCACCTGCTGGCCAGGACAGGGCATTACTGTCTGCACACTGCCACCTGCTGGCCAGGACAGAGCATTACTGTCTGCACACTGCCACCTGCTGGCCAGGACAGAGCATTACTGTCTGCACACTGCCACCTGCTGGCCAGGAAAGAGCATTACTGTCTGCACACTGCCACCTGCTGGCCAAGACAGAGCATTACTGTCTGCACACTGCCACCTGCTGGCCAAGACAGAGCATTACTGTCTGCACACTGCCACCTGCTGGCCAGGAAAGGGCATTACTGTCTGCACACTGCCACCTGCTGGCCAGGACAGGGCATTACTGTCTGCACACTGCCACCTGCTGGCCAGGACAGAGCATTACTGTCTGCACACTGCCACCTGCTGGCCAGGACAGGGCATTACTGTCTGCACACTGCCACCTGCTGGAATTACCCCAGCACCACATGAGAACCAGTTATTTGAAGTGGAAGAACCATGTGTAAAGCAAATGAACCATGAGCAAATGTGGACAAGTCCCCAATGTCATCCCTGTATAAGACGGTTTGGTTTTGGATCAAGTCTGAAAGTTACAACCCAAGTGACAAGTAGGCTTATATTTTACGTTGAATTTCCCAAATTCACACATGCATACCCCTGAAATACCGCTCACTGGAGAGTTACTAACTATACTGGGAAACCGCAGGAATTCACAAAGAAAACGCAGATCTCCCAAGTGGAAAAAATGCATATGTCTTGTTTATTGGACAGGAAAAGGATTGCAAAGGTACTACAATATATAGTGAATCTACCATTGTAATAGTAAAAACATTGCATTGGCCAAGAATCGAACCAAGGCCTCCACGTGGCAGGTGAGAATTCTACCACTGAACCACCAATGCTACAGCTACATGTAATCTGAGAACATACGGCTAGGGCTCAGACAGGATACTATACAGTGAATAATACATAGAATCTCTTTAATGTTTGATTCCCATGATCCTGGACAGCTGACCTTACAAATAGCTTATATCTTGCCAATAGAGAGATAAACAGTCACAATGGGGGAATGGGGGGGATTTATTATAATCTAGCTACTTGCCTTCCCCTTGCCTGTTGCTGTCCATTTTCTGTGCAAATAAAGTCCCTCCAGGGGGATATAAAAAAAGGCATCAACTCACTTTATTCCACTATTCTATTGCAAGGAAAACTCCCCATAGTAATTTGAGTAAAAACAATCTCAGTTCAACCTAGATTATGTTATAACATTTATCATAAAGATAAAATTATTTGTGTGCTTTGGAAGCTCTTACTCCATTACTTACCTGCAGCCCCTTCATCCTGTGCCATCATTCAGGTGGGTCCATGGCTTTCCCCACTCCAGACCGCCCCCAGTCTGCTGTGATTGACCTGCTTGGGGACACTTCCCAAAATAAGGGACATTAAAAAGTTACTCCAAGCACCATGATTGTTTCAGTGTTTGAAGTGGTCATGGTGCCTGAAGTCTGTATGTGTAGCACTTGGCTCTGAAACGCTGTACATAAAGAGATTATCCGCACTTCTGCTGGAGATGTGATTCCACCTCAATCAGCATCACAGGGCGTCATTAGCCAGCCTGGATAAAGAGATTTCTATCCATTGGCTGAGATTGGCCAGCTGACATTCTCAACCAATGAATGGCTAGTGGGATTTACTTTTAACTTGTGCCACTTTGATCACTGTGGACCCAGGTAAGACAGCAAACGTTTTCACTACAACGGGCAGTAGTGATTATGATGCGTGGAGGACAGTGGATCCCACTATGTGCCGGCTTGGATAAGGGATCCGACCGCGCGCCGGTTTGGATAAGAGATCCCACTGTGCGCCGGCTGTCAGGATTACTAATTGATCCATCACGTAGAACTGTATCACACCTAGGACTAAAAGGTAACGTCTTACCGAACCTTACGGTACACTGACGCATGGCCGCTCAGCGCAAATACAGCAAGGTGAGGATGAATATGTTACATTACCCCCCACCTAAAGACCGCCCAACAGGCGGGCAGAACCTGGCTTGAGGGGAAACTTGGCCTGGAAATAACGAATCTTGCGACCAGCATGAATATTGGATGCCAGGACCCAAGAACCTGGAATCGATTATGGAAGAGACTTCATACTCCTCCAGTCCAGAAACAACCAACGGGGGCGGTGGAACACTTGGGACAGTATACCTATTGCAAATAAGTGGTTTGAGCACAGAAACATGAAATGTGTTCGGAATACATAATGAGGCAGGGCGAGCCAGAGAAAACTAACAGGATTAATTCTACGAAGGATACGAAACGGACCAAGGAATCTGGGAGCAAACGTCATGTTACAAACTTTAAGTTTGATGTTGCGCGATGATAACCACACCCTCTCGCCCACAATTCTAATGACTGGTTAGCCCTCCCAGCCATGTCATTGGTTTGGGGATGGTAAGAGGAATAAAATGACAATCCAATGCCCAACTGTTTATTGAAAGACCTCCAAAACCGAGACACAAACGGAGAACCTCTGTCAGATACAATATTGTGAGGAATGCCATGTAGTCAGACAATTTCTCATATAAAAATAAGAACCAGATCTTGAGAGAATGGCAATTTTTTGAGCGGAACAAACTGGGCCATCTTGGAAAAGTGGTCAACCACCATAAGGATGGTGGTATAGCCATTAGAACTAAGAAGTTCCACGATGAAATCCATGGACAAATGGGACCATGGAACACTAGGTACGGGAAGTGGATGCAACAAAATACATAGAAGTTTATGAGGTACCTTAGAAACTGCACAAACAGAACAGACCTACACATAGTCTCTAACATCTTTCCTGAGAGAATCCCACCAAAATGATCTCATGATTGCAAATATGGATTTATTTATGCCTGGGTGTCCAGCAATCACGTTGTTGTGGAACACCCTTGTAACGGAACTCCCCGTACTCCGACTGAGTACCTTCTGTTGATGGACGCTTCCTAGCGTGCGCCGAGGACCACAAGCACCGCACCGGACACCACAACCACCACAGACTCCACAACCGCTGTAGATTAACTGGAGTCTCGCAGTCTTCTGTCGACCCTGGATCAGCTTCTGTCCTCCAGGACCGTGTGGGAAAGACCTCTCCTCCAGGAGAGCGTATCACGAACAAGCTCTTAAAAGAGTTAAGTGATTAAAGCTCAGGGAAGTATGCAGAGCATAGCAATCCCCAGTGTGATACAGCAATCCCCTCCAATCACGAGACAAGACTACGTGTTGAGGGTCAAGAACTGAAGTTTTAATGACAGGGATTCTCCTTTTATGCAGTACTCCCATGCAAGGGAGACGCCCACAGACAATTAGACATTGACCAATCATACAATGGATACTTACTGTATCTACTCAATTATCTCCAAGCTGAAAAATTACACTTTTTACACATTTTTATAACTCTTTGGTCTTACATCGTACACGCATAAAACTATTTTTATAAACAGTATCCAAAATTCGTGCAAATCCGTTCAGGGGTTCCAGAGATAGTAAAAAGTCTCTTTGGACTGACCGCACGCCTGTTTTCATGCCCCAAACAGTTCCACAGATTCAGGCTGTGCGGCCGGTCTATTTCTGCCCTGAAAAATAACAGTCCCATTCGAATGCGGCGTTCGAATAGTCGAAGGTAAGGTTCAGCGGTGTTCGTGCCGTCGTGTAGCTGATTTCAGTTCCAGAGATTTGACGGCACTCACCGCTGACCGCGTTCAACTGAATTAAAATGGCCACATGTTCGTTTGTCGAATGGCGGCCACTTCGGCACTTCAACTGTATCCGAAGTGTCATATTAAAAGTACCAATCCTTTCCCAGAGCATTTAAAGGGACAGAAACCGTCTTTTAAAAGTCCATGAGCCCAAAATAATGTTTTAAAAGGGCCATACACCCCAGGGCCATAGTCGCAGGGCAGGAGGCTGGCAAGCAAGCCTCTCCAGGACCAAGTGGCAAAGGGAACTTCGTCACAACCCTCATGACATTTTCCCTTTCACCCAATGGAACAAATAATTTATCTAGAGGTTTATTGCATGGCGCCTGAGACTGAGCCTCCATGATAGCGCCAAGCAGAGGGGATGACAAGGAAAGGACAGTGGAAGCGATGATACACTCAGGGTGAATAATAGGGGATGTCTCTTGTTCCTGTACTGATTCCGTATCAAACTGTATAGATAAGGCGTCCGCCTTCACGTATTTGGGACCAGGTCTGTAAGGTATGAGAAAGTTAAAGCGAGAAAGGAACAGAGACCATCTAGCCTGTCTAGAAGATAGTCGTTTAGCATCCCAAAATTCCTATGGTCAGTAATGATCAAAAGGGGGTCCTTGGAACCCTCTAAAGGATGTCGCCACTCTTTAAGCGCTAGTGTAATGGCCAACAATTTTCTGTTGCCAATATCATAATTACGCTCAGCAGGAGACAACTTTCTAGAGAAGTATCCACATGGTTGCAAAGGGGTATCCTGACTCTCCCTCTGGGAGAGAACAGCCCTCACCCCAGTTTCAGAGGCATCTGTGGAGTATTGATCATTATTTAATGTGCAGTTTGCAATATATATGTGTATTATATATGGTATGGTGCATATATATATCTAATATGAATGTACATTTAGCTGTATAAAATAGGTGTATGAAATATGGCAGGCCCTTTTGCTTAGATTTGAAAAAGTTAACATTTCAATGACATCCCACAAGGTTAACAGCTAAAAGGTTAAAGTTAAATTAGAACAAACACATGTGCTGTCAGTCAAATGTATACAAAACTCGTTGTAAGCTAATTACAGGCAAGAGCCTTCTAGAGAATATTCCAAAAACACATGTGCGGTCAGTTAAATGTATACAAAAACACTTCGTAAGCTAACTACAAGCTCGAGCCATTTAGGGAATATCCCAAACTTAGATATGCAATACATTACATCATGTAACAAGTTAGAAAACCTTTTTGGGAAAATCACACAGGTGGGGGCTGCTTTATGGAGGACAAAATGGCTATTTAACTGAAGGAGAAAGGATAGGACGTTGTCATTCTGTAACATTCATTCACTCAGGCATACATTCATTCATTCAACCATTATTCCATTCTTACTTGCACACGGACACCATACACAAGGACATATGCTGTAATCACTAATTTTATCACATGACAGGAGGCTTCGTATTTTGCATAACTTTCTTTACTTTATGCCTCCAGCAGCACAAGTCAATCAGAAAACTTTAAACCAATCAGTAACCAGCATCACATCCATATATAAAGCCCTGACAGTCACATGATTTCCTCTTTCTTTGCTGCTTCCAGCCAAGGCACAGGTCAGAGTATTAAGCTCTCAACTGTTTTATATATATAATGCAAATTTATTTTGTGGTCTCTTTAAATTGTTTTGGCATTGTACCTTTTAATTTCCCCCCTGTCTGGGGCCCCCCTCTTTCATCTGCCTCCTCTACTTCTCTCTGCTGTACCCATCCTTCTCCCTGGACTGTAAGGTGTTTTTTTTTTTTTTTTTTTCCCCACTGTTTTTTCCCCTGCTGGGATCTGTTGCTGTCTGCCTGCTTGCCTGTTTGTCCCTCGCGATTCGCGGCATTTTACCGCGATCGCGCGGGACCACCAGGCTTATCCAAGAGTCCCAGGGTACCGAGGGGTGGGTAGGGGGGCGCGAGGGGGTACCGACCGATACCGTCGGGCCGCGATCGCGGACTGCGCGGCAATTTTGCGCGCGAACGGCGGCCATCTTGGATCTCGCGATACCGCGAGATCCTCGGCGGCCATCTTAGTTTCGCCAGTTCGTGATTCCCACGAACTGGCACATAGTTTTTCTGCTTCTATAAATGTTTTATGTGCCATTAAGAGTTACCTGAATAAATTGGTCCTACCCACAGGACACCTCACCTAGTTTTAAAGGTGAAGTGTCAAAATGCTGGACATGGTCGGAAATAAAGTTTTGCCACATGATATAGGTGTAAAAACTAAACACACTCCCCACATCAGGCTTAACACACTTCTCACTGCAGTTAACCCCTGCAACTCTGTGCTAAAGGGCCACTGCAGATAACTTACCATTAGGATTGTATTGCACCAAACCAGGAACAACTCCCATCAGGCTAAGCACACTTCTCACTGCAGTTAACCCCTGCAACTCTGTGCTAAATGGCCACTGCAGGTAACTTACCATTGGGATTGTATTACACCAAGCCAGGAACAACTCCCATCAGGCTTAACACACTTCTAACTGCAGTTAACCCCTGCAACTCTGTGCTAAAGGGCCACTGCAGATAACTTACCATTAGGATTGTATTGCACCAAACCAGGAACAACTCCCATCAGGCTAAGCACACTTCTCACTGCAGTTAACCCCTGCAACTCTGTGCTAAAGGGCCACTGCAGGTAACTTACCATTGGGATTGTATTGCACCAAACCAGGAACAACTCCCATCAGGCTAAGCACACTTCTCACTGCAGTTAACCCCTGCAACTCTGTGCTAAATGGCCACTGCAGGTAACTTACCATTGGGATTGTATTACACCAAGCCAGGAACAACTCCCATCAGGCTTAACACACTTCTAACTGCAGTTAACCCCTGCAACTCTGTGCTAAAGGGCCACTGCAGATAACTTACCATTAGGATTGTATTGCACCAAACCAGGAACAACTCCCATCAGGCTAAGCACACTTCTCACTGCAGTTAACCCCTGCAACTCTGTGCTAAAGGGCCACTGCAGGTAACTTACCATTGGGATTGTACTGCACCAAACCAGGAACAACTCCCATCAGGCTCAGGCTGCACTACCCAATCGGGTGAACACTCACAGAAGGCAATGAGGATTGGTACAAACCACTGAAGAACTACCCAGAAATCATTACAAACAAGCAAACAACAAAAACAAAAAATCTGGCATTATCCGAAATGACAATTTTGTTTTACAAAGGGTGACCACCACGCCCAATCTAGGGCTTATAACGAAGTACGCACAATCCACAATGGCAAAATTTCCACAAAATTCCATACACAAGGGTGAAAGCGTACTGAGGTCTTCGATACCTCCCATTACCGGGCTTACGTCCCGACCATTACCGGGCACCGTCCCGACCATTACCGGGCTCCGTCCCGACCATTACCGGGCTCTGTCCCGACCATTACCGGGCTCCGTCCCGACCATTACCGGGCTCCGTCCCGACCATTACCGGGCTCCGTCCCGACCATTACCGGGCTCCGGCCCAACATTTAAGACCGTTCACCCCGGTCGATAAGAGGGTGACCCCTCTTCAGACCACTAGTCAAATTCCTAGTGGTACTGATTACATGATACCTGGGTGTCCCCCAGTTGTACGTGGAAGCCACTGTGTAGATACATACGCACTGACGTATACTCTGTCTCCCCACAGACGGGAAGAATCATACTACCTTTGTGTCAGACACTCCACAAGACCCCATCAGGGGATGAGGAACCATTATCTCCACTGTCCTTGGAAATCATAGACGAATGGAGGGCAGAGGACTCGCCCTCGGAGGAGGAGGACTGGTAAGACATACATCAGGAAGTCAGAGAACCCAGCCTAGACCCGGAATGGCTAGGGATATATAGATATTGAGGTCTAATCCCCACGCCCTAGGACGGGCTGATAACCATGGAGTACGATCTGTTACACAATGGATACAGGTCGACAGCACCAAGAAGGAGAGCTCATGGTGCTGCCAAAGCTCCACAGTACTATATCCAATAAGGGTGACCCATTGGATAATTTGGAGACTACCGTACCCCCATACGGGCTTACGTCCCGACATTTCTGACCGTTCATCCCGGTCTTATTGAGGGCGACCCCCTCCTCAGGCCACTCCAGGAAATCTCTAAGTGGTATTGATGGAAACAGTTCTGGGTGAACCCCAGCTGTAGGTGGAGACCCACTAGTGACAATAAGTGTATTACCATACCTGACACCTGTCTCGGTACCCCACAGACCGGAAGAGGGTCCCAACAAGACCAGGGCACACTACAGGCATGTGTGCCGACACCTCTATGTTTCAATTGGAGGACCCGTACGCCCTTCCCTTAACCGAGAAGGAGAACCCACTATACCGCCAAACTCCACTATTCTAGGACATATAAGGATGAACCATTGGATTATACATAGGGAGACTTTCACGTCTCCCATACCCGGGTACGTCCCGGTCCTACGGAGAGTGTCCTCATGCTCAGACAACTGCCCAGATCCTGCGAAAGTGGTACCAATTAATCAAAATGCTGGGTGACCCCGGTTATACACAGAGGCACACTGAGTGACAATAAGCGTACTGTTATACGATCCTGACTCCACAAACCGAAAGGGTGTGAACCAACAGGTCAGATTTCCCTCAATTCACCGAACAATTTCCAAGTGAAGAAGCCCTCTCCAGGGGGCTGACTAACAAGTCGGGCATCCTACCACCTAAGCACCATGGGAATGGCCCAACGTGACTTCCCCAATGGGGAAAGAGAAAACCACGACTTAGCGGAACCGTCTCTCAGAACATCCTACACATTGAACATCTCAGACTCCATCATCAGGGGACGAGAACTCCATCCCCCCCCTTCTCTGGAGATCATAAGAGAAGGGAGAGTCTCCATCGGAAGAGGAAAAGTGACAGAATCCGCCTGGCAAGAAAAGTTTCCTTTGGCACACTGGAAAACCTTGGTTGACTCGCGTACCACCAGACACCCAGGATCATCCGAAAGGGGTTTGCCGAAGCACCGGGCACACCTTGCCAACCTCCGGCTTCGGGGAAAAGAAGTACGAAACAAGCTCAGGATGGAATGCCCATGTCATCTAGGAACGTACAAGATAGTCCTCAACAGGGAGCTCGGTGTCACTACAGGGATATCTATGCCCCGATCAGACCGAGGTCCACGTAAAAGTAGTAAAGAAGAAGACAGGAGACTCTCACCTAGTCATCAACATAGGCCAACCCAATGGCTTTGGGACGTACTGACATCTCAAGAAGGAAGGTATACACCTGTTAGGAGACCTGCTCCTCCAAAGGGTTTTGCAAGGTAAGATTTGAAAGGACACTTACCTATTGGCTCACATAGTACCTCAAGAAGTTTTGGAAGCTGGTCAGGACGCACTGAAGAGCAAAGGGTATCCGCTGTAGCATACCTAGTCAACTTGCTGACCCTTTTAAGCCCAATTCCTAACTGCGTATACAAACGAGATTTATTGTTACAGTTTCTGGAATTGTTGGGATTCATAATGAACAGAGCGGAGTCGGTTCGATTCCAGCTCCGAGTAACTACGTACCTCTACTTCGGAATAGATTCCACCTTGGACGGATTGCACTTTTTCCACATCAGCGATAGCGATTTTTCGTAAGGAAATGCGACGGATATGGCGGAAAGGCTCCATAGTACCTTGACTATTTCCCATGACCACTTCACGGACAGGCCAGACATCGACTGAAAGCTCGCTGCCTGAGATCCGGGCACACCTATGAAATTGGGATCAGAATGGCAAGGACTTCGATAGTACTCGTTACAGAGGTAAAGGAGCTAAGCGTGACACCTAGAATGATTTGTCTTTAATTGGGATCATCCTCTGCTTCTTCAGTTCTAACTTGCCTTCGGGCAGATCAAAAGGGAGAACATCATCATCGATTGTTAATGCAGGAGCGGCTAGAGTTGGTGAATTGGTGTCCTTCAAGGGAGACTGGTATGTCAAGGGACTATCGCAACCAACTAGAGTCATGGGACTCATGGACAACAGGTATTCCCCGAAATAACTTATCCACATGGAACACTTGGAAGTCACTGGGGTATGGAAAGGGACTACGGTCTTTTTTACTACCCCTATCTACCTCGATGTTGAATCGGGCTCATAATTTTCACGACGGGCCGATCGGCACGATCCGACCGCTCCATTAACGGGTTCCGCTCCGTTAGTTCGACAGCGCATAGTACGATTCACGACACTCCGGTCGATCAAGAACTTTTTCATAGGTCGTTTTTCCACGGGATAACATACGGTCCAGAACCATGAGTTAAAGTATCACTGTTGTGAGACTTTGATTGGGGTTTTCGGAACTAGTCTGATAACACGAACCTATCCCTCTGTCAACCGTCAGTCATAATCACGTTACGTTAGATTTTTTCGTCGGGTATCAGATACTCTGGAGGTCGACGCGAATGGTTTTTCGGTATCACCAGAAGGGAGGACCTCTACGATGTTTCGTAGAACTAATCCCTTTCGCGTCCGCATTTTACCCGGTTCCCGGCGGTCTCCCAGTCTTTGTGCAGTTATAGCGGTGTTTGGTTATATGGAGATCCCGACATCACTTAGATTGACACAGTAGACATCTGCGGGATTTATAACAACCATACAAGCCAGTTTCCATGAACACTCTGTCTGGATGGGTTCACTGGTGGTTATCGTTAACGGGAGTGGAGACGTGCTTCAGGTACTCATTCGGTACGAGGCACGGCCGCTTCTCAGGCCTTCAGGGGGGCCTCTATAATTTTTACGGGCGGCGAATTGGACGCGGCGAGACAACTTCCGTATATTTTCGTCAACCACACACGCATCCTTTTCGTTCATACCACAGCTTTAAAAATGCAAAATACGAAGCCTCCTGTCATGTGATAAAATTGTAGATTATGCTAACGTAGTGTACCTATAATCTTAATTTTAATAATGACAGGAGGCGAGTATTTTCCCTCCCTGTTTCCCTCCCTATACTCTGGGAAATTCTATTTTCTGGTTGTCATCTTCAGTCTAATTATAAGATTTTGGATATTTCAGTATATTTATGGGATGCTTATTTGGTTGACGGGTGTTTCAGCCGTGGCGATTATTAAAGTATTCTACGGTTGTTTAATGTTTTAGTATATTAACGTAATATAAATATAGATACATATAATACTGGATTTAATGTGGACATCAGTTGGGTTCCATCACCTTTCACGTATTTCTGTTCTTTTCAGAGTAACCATCATAAAGATAAAGATCAAGATAAAGCTGGAAGGTTTCAAGCCTCGTTACAAGTTATGTTCTACACGTTACTCAGGACTGTTATTCGAATTCCCTGACGCTATAATGGACTGTTTTCGCATCAAAGAAAGAGGAAATCATGTGACTGTCAGGGCTTTATATATGGATGTGATGCTGGTTACTGATTGGTTTAAAGTTTTCTGATTGACTTGTGCTGCTGGAGGCATAAAGTAAAGAAAGTTATGCAAAATACTCGCCTCCTGTCATTATTAAAATTAAGATTATAGGTACACTACGTTAGCATAATCTACAATACTTTGGTAAGATTGATTATTTACTGACTATTTTTGCATTCTGTTACATTCATCCAATACACTTTTATCTTATATTTATTTGAGTCATTGTTTCATTTATTACAATATTTTTACAGTGCCTTTTTGGGTCTTCAGACACTGAATCATTTTAGTGATAAATCAAATTATCATCTAGAATGGTTAAGGAAAACAGTATTTATAAGTAATTTGGGAACGGAAGGGTCTACTCCGTATACAGCTATAGATTGCATAAAGACACGCTAAGCTTAGAATGACCCGGAGTGACCTTTTGTCGGTAAAGGTCCACATCATACCTGAAGCGAGCCATAACTATCAAAATTGAAGTATCACCGAAACCGACAGCATCAACCTCCAGTATGAAAGGTTTGCTGGTGTTTGGATGTATCAATATGTCAGCAGAAGCAAATCTTTGTTTGAGAAGTTCAAAAGCCTCTTTATCGTCCTTAGACCATATCGCACTGCTAGCCCCCTTGCGTGTCATATTGATGATGGGGGCTATCACAGAAGAGAACCATTTGATAAATCTCCTGTAATAGTTGTCAAACCCAATAAACCTTTGAATGGCCTTTAGTCCATTGGGCAATGGCCAATGTAGAACAGCCTCTAGATTATGAGGGTCCATCTGAAAACCAGAGGCAGAAATGTTATACCCCAAAAACTGTACTTCAGTCTGATCAAAGATGCATTTTTCCAGTTTACAATAAAGTAGATTTTTAATGCTTGTTTGACATGCTTGTAGTGAGTCTGAAGGTCAGGAGAATAAATAAGGATATCATCCAGATCAGTGGTGTATCCTGGTTTTGTGCTGCCCTAAGCAGGACAAAACTCAGGCACCCCCCCCCTCCCCCCACTCTCCCACCCCACCCTTCCCCTCTGCCCCACCTTCTAAATGCGCACACACACTCACTGACACTAACAGACACACACTCACTCACCCTATCAGACACACACACTAACAGACACACACTCACTTTTCTTTTTATTTAACCCCCCCCAGCCTCCTTTCCTTTGGGAACGCTGGGGGGGGGGGGGCAAATGCCCAGGGTAAATGCCTTGTTTGCCTTGCGGCTAATACATCCCTGATCCAGATAGACTAGGACAAATTAATAAATATAGTCCCCGAGTACATCATTAATAAAGTCCTGGAACAAGTCCGGAGCATTGCATAACAAGGTACTCATAGTGCCCACTTCTAGTGTTAAATGCCGTTTTCCCACTCATGATTTTCCTTAATCCTTGCCAAAAATTATATGCACTCCTGAGGTCTAGTTTAGGGAAGACTTTCGCATCCTGGAGTCTGTCAAACAATTTGGAAATGAGGGGAATGGGATAGGCATTTTTAATGGTGATTTTGTTTAATGCCCTGTAGTCAATGCATGGACGTAATTCACCATCACCAGCAGGCGTGGATGATTTACGTATGTGGCCTTTACTTAGGGAGTCTTGGATGTACTCTTCCATTATTCTACTCCTGTGGAGATAAGGCATATACTGCTCTCTTGGGTGGCATGGCGTTGGGTAACAGATTTATGGAACAGTCATATGATCTGTGAGGAGGTAGAATATTGGTCTGACTCTTACTGAATACCTCCTTAACCTCCCAGTATCGTATGGGAACTTCAGAGGCCTGAGGTGTAGTAGTGGGTAATGTAATGATGCCCACTCTTTTGTTAATGTGCAACATACATCTCTCAGTACAGTCCTTGCCCCACTCCAGTATTTCCCCTCTTGCCCAGTCAATATGAGGATTGTGTTTAATAAGCCAAGGAAAGCCTAATATTATGGGGCAAGAAGGAGAAGCAATTATTTGGAATCTTATGTCTTCCTTGTGTAAGGCACCAATGGAAATGTTAATGGGCAAAGTTTTGTGGGTAAATAAGGGTTGAGAGAGAGGTCTCCCATCAATAGCCTCAACGGCCATAGGTGATAATCTCTCCTTGATAAGAATAGCATTTTTTTTTTTACAAAATGTACATCAATGAAGTTTCCTGCCGCACCTGAGTCCATCAGGGCTTTGCATGAAATGTTGTTCTTGTTACATTTGGTCGTAATATCAAGGAGGAATCTATTTTGGTTATTCCCAGAGGACGTATCCATCACACCTAAGACCTGTCCCCTTAAGGTTCTTAGGTGCGGATGTTTTCCGGACGTATGCGACAAGCACTGCTCATATGTCCTTTTTTAAATCGCAGTATAAACACAGACACTCTTTTCTCCTATATGGTCTTTCTCCCTCTGACAGTCTAGAGACCCCCAACTGCATAGGTTCAGGTTCGGACTGTACAAGGAGGTCAGGAACAATAGGTCTGGAGAAACAACGTGCTAATGACATAGCCATACATCTGGTTCTGTTTCTGGTAGTTTATCTGGTTCTAAGTCTATTAGCAATTTGCATGACAAATGTGATAAACTCAATTCATTTTTTAGGTAGATCTTTAGCAGCAGTCTTGTCCAGAATTGCTTAGGATAATTCTTTTTTTTTTTTTTTTTTTTTATAAATTCTTTATTTTTGTGTGCTGAGTATTACAGATAGCTTTGCAAGGCCACAACAGCTTTGACAAGCATACAATAAAACAAGCATAACATTTTCATGGACTTGAAACGTAAGCACTTTTTTTGTTAATGAGATGATCACTATAGGCTAGACAGTATATTTCCAGATTGCTAGTTTGCAGTAGACATTCAGTTTGGTTACCGACTGGACTATGTGAATATTTTAAGTAACTGTAGAACACAAGTATTAGCAAAACGAGATGGTCCTCAGTGCACTTAGTGTGGACATACCCATCTTGTTAATAGGCGCATGTCCCATATGGAATAGGCTAGCTAGAGGATTCATAAATCAAGCTTAACCCACCGATAAGGTGGAAATGTCATATATATGTGGACAACTGTCCCTTTGCCAGTAGGCGAGATGCACTGAGGCTATTGAGAGGAGACACACGGTAATACTACATATTAAGTATAAATTTTAAAAAACAAACAAAAACAAATAACAATGAAACGCCCAACATTTAGAGTCTAAGCGCTGTGCGGTCGAGGTCGTTAGGCATATTTAGCTTTCTGATACATCAACTGTGAACACGGTAGTATTTCACAAGTAGGAGAGAAAACATAAAAAACACGTAAAAACATATAGACATGTAGATATTGATATAGATATATGTACAGGCCCTGCCATGTATATGAAAGGCGGACCCTGGAACCGGGATTGGCAAAATAAAACTAAAACTAGAATTGGATCCGTGCAGGTTACCGCCAGATACCACAATGGAGACTTTTATAGCTTTAAGGCTGGGTCGGCACTGTTGAGGAGGAAGCATGGGCATCTAGTAGACAGCCTGTGAGTGTGTTGGGTGAGTAATGTATAGGAGCGGTGAGGTACTCTGAGTTCCCTTGGTGGAAGGGGGTGGGTGTCCCCTGTTGTGTGTGTGATGTGGTTTGTGGCGAGGTGATTCGCATTGTTAGCAGGGTATGCCCTGAGCGAGTATGGTGCTATACTAGACTGCGGGCCAAATTTCGGCAATTGAAGCCGTTTTCGCTCGGTGAGGGCGGTGCGTGCGGCTTGGCAGCCCTAGTGTCATGTATGCTGGGTGGAGTGAGCGTGGCTATATGTTGTCCTGCAGAATAAATACCGCTATTCATACAAAAGTAGAAAGTTATAACTACGGGCGATTTGGCCCTGTTAGTCCACGGGGGGCCTTCAAGCATGGGCTGTTTTCTGTGCAGCCTGGGTGGTCTTTCGCGGGACAAAAGTCTCTGAGGTGGCAGGGTTCCACTCGTGGGGCTTAGAGGTTTTACGGTGTTGCGGTATAGAGTCTTGCGGGAGGCCCAAGAGTGGTAGGTGCCTGATTGCCTCCTGCAGATCCGAGATTAGATAAGCGGTTTCTTCGTGGAGGACCTGTAGCTTGTGGGGTGGGCGCCATTGGTACCTGATACCGTGTGTGCGGAGTAAGGAGGTGAAGGGCCGGAGTGCTGCTCGCCAGGCCATTGTTCCCCTGGATAAGTCCGCAAAAAATGTGAGGGACATCTCCTCAAAGGCATATGGTGCGGTACCTCTGCTGGCGTGCATGATTGCCTCTTTGTCCTGTCGCTTTTGGAATTTTACAATTATGTCTCTGGGCGCCGCTTTCGGGGCCGTCGTCGGCTTAGGTATTCTAAATACTCCATCCAGGCTCACTCCCTTAGCCTGTTTCGGCGGGAGCATCTTGCTAACGAGACGCCTTATGATGTGGGGTAGAGGATAATTCTTTTTTAAATGCAGAGATTAACCCGCTGTTAGTCAAGTCAACCTCAGAAGCAAAGGTGCGAAATTCTATGGCATAATCCAAGATAGACCGGCTCCCTTGTTTGATATGCATTAGGGCAGTGGAGGCGTCATCTTCCCTGCCTAATGGTTAGAATGTTTATTTGAATTCCACAAGGAATTCCTGGTAATTTATGTGCAATACTCATTACTCTCCCATAACGGATTGGCCCAGGCTAAGGCTGTCCCTTTAATGGTTCATTAGGTAACCAATATAAACTCTATCAGAGAGAAAGATCCCTGTGAGGCCTCAAAGTGGTTCTCAATTCGGTTCAGAAATCCCCGGCATTCTTGGATATTACCATCAAAATGCGGGGGAGGAGATAGGGAGATAGTAGGTGCCTTATGTACTATAGGCGGAGGTACCTTAGGCAGCGGTGACAGTCGGAGTAAACCTCAGGCTGTAGATGCGCTGTTCGAGTAAGAAGCATACTGAAAGCCTGGGCAAATTGATCCATATGGTGATCATTCTCATCTAGCTTTCTCTCGCAAGTTGCTATGTGCAGACACAATTCTACACGATCAAAGGCCCTGTCGTAATGTCAGGATACTAGTTGATCCAGCATGCAGAACTGTATCGCTGTAAATGTACCAAAGAATAGTCCGGATACTTGCCGAGGTTGGGGACACAGAATGAGACACAACGATGAGGGAAAACCAAAAGTCAGGGATACCAGAATACAGGTACGTCAAACAAAGTCAATAACCAGAAACAAATGTTAAGGAACACTCTTGGACAGCCACTAAGGGAAACCACAACAAGGCAATGAGGAGAAGTAAAAATGCGTTTAAATAAGCCTTCTACAAATCTGATTGGCAGACCCGAGAACGTGCGCGCCCGTCTCCCGCATGACGTCATACGCACGCTGACATCGTCATCACAGAGGGCGGACGTGGGGTCCGCAGCGGCTGGCGTCCACCAACATGTCTCAGGAGTCAGATAAACTGACGCATGGCCACTGAGTGCAGATACCGCAAGGTGGTATGTTACGCCGGCTTGGATGGGAGATCCCACCGTGCACCAAATGTTCATACTCTATAATATATGATTTCACTGGGAGCTTCCAACCACAAACTCTTCCATGAGACCTCACTTCTGGAAATGCAGCTAGATCTAACTACGTACTACACTCATTCCAGGTGGGGTTCTGAGAGTAAATGCTGAAGCACAAACTGGCATCGTAATCAGCCTATTCCTCTGGAGGGTAACCAAGCACACCTCCCTGACGAGATACAAAAATAAATGAAACGATTATCCGGGTTGCTGTATCTCTTGTGCAGAGGGAACTTTCGACTACTTCGGATCTCGACTGCCCTTGTGTGCAGGATCAGTCTGATATGTAAATGGTTTAGGTTCTTTCTGTAATGGAATAAGGGAGACCAGAATGGGGACTAACTAAAGCTTGAACTACTGAGGTTTTGCCTCAAACTTCTCGTATTCTTTGTTTTGTTGCGATTCCTTTGGAATCCTATCTTTAAGATTACAGCCTGTGACTACTACCAACACGGACTTGCTGATTATGTACCCATGTATTACACTCCAGGCACCAAAACAATTTCATCTATGGTGCCTGGAGATACTCTCACCTCCAACGCAGGTCTCCACTCCCCCCTCAGTGGCATCTGGCTTCAGATTTTTCACTTACAGGAAGTGTAGAGTGACGCCGGGCAGGGGTGCCGCTGATTGGCTGACAGCAGTCAGTGACTCCCTATTCACTAAACTGGCTTGGAAAAGGTATGTTTCTTTCTAAGCCAGTTTCACTGATTGGCTGAGAGCATCAGCTGACCGCGTTCAGCCAAACAGCGGCATCCCTGCCCGGCGTCACTCTGCTCTTCCTGTAAGAAAATTTGGAAAAACTGGATGCCTCTGGGAGGGGATGGGGGGAGTGGAACAGTTTATCCCCTTGCTTTAAGAGCGCCTCCAGGGACCTCCTGATACCATAACTAAATTTAGATAAAGTTATTTTGGTGCCTGGAGTGTCTCTTTAACTTCAATAAAAAAAAATAACTGACCTGCTGGGAGTAAATACGTTGATATTGTCAAGGGTTGGATCAGTGGAATTACCCAGAATCCCTGCAAAGAGAAGGAACATCAGGCATTAAAGTAAACATTGGAGAAACAATAACAAACCTTAACAGCCAAGTGCTCTAAAAAGTCACCGCGAGGGTGCAGTCATAGAGTCACCGCGAGGGTGCAGTCATAGAGTCACCGCGAGGGTGCAGTCATAGAGTCACCGCGAGGGTGCAGTCATAGAGTCACCGCGAGGGTGCAGTCATAGAGTCACCGCGAGGGTGCAGTCATAGAGTCACCGCGAGGGTGCAGTCATAGAGTCACCGCGAGGGTGCAGTCATAGAGTCACCGCGAGGGTGCAGTCATAGAGTCACCGCGAGGGTGCAGTCATAGAGTCACCGCGAGGGTGCAGTCATAGAGTCACCGCGAGGGTGCAGTCATAGAGTCACCGCGAGGGTGCAGTCATAGAGTCACCGCGAGGGTGCAGTCATAGAGTCACCGCGAGGGTGCAGTCATAGAGTCACCGCGAGGGTGCAGTCATAGAGTCACCGCGAGGGTGCAGTCATAGAGTCACCGCGAGGGTGCAGTCATATTACACAGAGTCATTGTGAGTGTACGTAAATATATGTTAATACAGGTCTGTTAACGGCAAACTCATATCTCTTTGAGCAGTGAATGATAAATGTCCGGGTGCTCTGTTAACACACAGGAAAGCCTTGCATGCAGACAGACAATCCAGAACAGTTAGATTATTGTGAGTATGCCGCCGGCCATTTTACCGGGCACTCGGAAAGCACTTACATTGTTGCTCACTAGCGCCCGTTAGAACACAGGTCCGGCGGCATACAGATCAGTCCGCTCAGCCAGGTCCCCCCCCTCCCAGGCATGCATTGCAGCAGTGCGCGGGCGCTTCAATTCCTCGCTCCTGCCACTTCACTTGTACGTGGGGAAAAGTGGGCGGGAGCATAATGTGCAGAGAAAGGGCAGCCAGGCGCATGAAAAGCAATGCAGGTAAGGTATGTCAGAGAATGTGTGTTAGTCTGCTTCAGTCAGTATGTTTATGTATGTCAGTGTGCGCGTCCGCATGGGTCAGAGCGCGTGTGCGCGTCCGCATGGGTCAGAGCGCGTGTGCGCGTCCGCATGGGTCAGAGCGCGTGTGCGCGTCCGCATGGGTCAGAGCGCGTGTGCGCGTCCGCATGGGTCAGAGCGCGTGTGCGCGTCCGCATGGGTCAGAGCGCGTGTGCGCGTCCGCATGGGTCAGAGCGCGTGTGCGCGTCCGCATGGGTCAGAGCGCGTGTGCGCGTCCGCACGGGTCAGAGCGCGTGTGCGCGTCCGCACGGGTCAGAGCGCGTGTGCGCGTCCGCACGGGTCAGAGCGCGTGTGCGCGTCCGCACGGGTCAGAGCGCGTGTGCGCGTCCGCACGGGTCAGAGCGCGTGTGCGCGTCCGCATGGGTCAGAGTGTCCATCCGCATGGGTCAGAGTGTCCGTCCGCATTGGGTCAGTGTGTGTGTATATGAGTCTGTGTGTGTCAGTCTACATGGGTTAGTGCGTGTGTGTCAGTTTGCATGGTCAGGGTGTGTGTGTTAGTCTGCATCATTGGGTGAAGCAAATAGGGCGGCAAATTTGTTTTCACCTAGGGTGCCAAAAATGCTTGCACTGGCCCTGATCCAGAATTACTACATGAAGTAGAATATGCAAGACTCACTTGTATCAATGGTGTCCTGGTGGGATGCGGGATCCCCATCACACTGTCCATCTACTGGGGGCTTAATATCATCATTTTCATCATCTTCTGGAGTAACGAGCTTCATGAGACTCTGGTTACACACATTGGCCACCTCTTTAATGCCTGGGTATACACTCGTTTAAGGAGAAAACCTTTCACAAAGACCAATCAATCCAGGATCTCGCGTTTAGCAATGTATGAAACAAGTTATCGCCTATTCTATCAACAGACATGAAAAGGAGATAAAGGATACTCTTTTTACGGTCATCATATGATAGACAGGGCAGTACAGCAGTGAGTATTCCGGAGGCATAGGGAAGCATTACGCGGCCGGCCAGTTGCAGGAACTCCCTCATCCAGGACATGGCAGTCAGCTGAATTAAATCATCTGGTAAACAGGTGAGATCAGAGCTGTGAGTCAGTACAATCACTGGCAACACTGACACCTGTGTCTACTCACAGGGCCCAATGCCATCATCAAGTGCTTGTCTTGTGTCAGAGGCTGCAACGTGTCCAGTCACAAGCACTGTATGTACACAGGTATATTCTCACTCACAAGCCCATAGACACCAGCAGTCTGCATATACAAAATCCACCACCTGTCAAAGCCCAAATACTGCATTACAAGCGCAATACCAGTGCCAGTCAGCGTTCCCTTCAGTGGAAACTTACCAGATGATTGACTGTGGATGACCAGGATATTGGCCATTTCAGCAAACTTAACACTGGACGGCTGCTTCTTGATCTCTTTGAGGAACTCTCCGAGAGACATTTCACACCTGGAGGACAATATTGTCAGTGAATGCATTAGGAAGACACTGGCAGAGCTCTAATTACAAACTTCATCTCAAGGTTCGTGGCTGGTCTCTCTGGAGAAGACCCAACAAGGGATAACTTTAGGAAGCCTGGCCACAGATTACTAAGATCTCTGAGAAATAACTGGCCACTTCTAACAAATGAAATATAATTACATCACAGTTTGTAGCACCAGTGTTCGAAATAGGTTTCAGAAAAATACTTCTAAATGTTCCATAACAGACAATATTTGAGTACTTATAGAAAAGCTGTTAAAAAGCCATCGAACGCTGATATTTTCCAGGTTAGTGAATGTTTGGTAAAGAACCAGTCCCGTTTTTTTACACCTCCCTCTCTAAGGTTTATTGTATATAGAAACGGTTTCTACTCCAGGCTTAAGATGTTCCCAACCCCCAGCAATCACTGCTCACATTTTCCTGATTTCTTTGCTGTTATCTCCAAGGATCTGGAAGAGACCATCGAGTATCTCCGGAAGGTAATCCAGAAGATTGATGTCAGGAACAGATTCCAGCACCAGGATCTGAAAGCCAATAAAAACCATTATATGGAATATGAAAGGAAGAAGAGACACAGACACACACACACACACACACACACACACACACACACACAACGAACGTGTCAACGCACCTTCATTCACGTGGATAAAGCAAACCATAAAGGACTTTATTTCTACCCAGATTTATCTGGAGCTTGCTAAACAAGTACCAGCTATAAATACTCTCTTTTTTTGGAAATCTTTATTTATAAAAGAAGAGTTTATAGTAATATACAGAAAAAGAGTATATGTAGATTAGCTCGCAGGCATCTCAACAAGTTACATATGTGAGACATGTAACTAAATATTTGCTACACAACATTCCTCTCTCAGACATGGTATTATAGGCAATGTGTGTCTGGTGAGAATAGGTGCAGATATGGAATTATTAAAAGGTATTGGTGGTGGCAGAAAAATGGTATACGGGGGATGCAACTGAGACAGCGAGCAGGCTTCTAAACAAAGATCGAAGTTTAGGTGTATAAACACATTTGCAACACAACATATCGGCTTTAACTGCCTATCTCCTGGTAGTGTCAGTCACATTAATATTAATCAATAGCTATTGAAAAATGCATACAAGAGTATAGGAAATCTCAGGGCAAGTCACCATACGAGCGAAATGATTGTTCAGAGCGTGTTACCCCCTCGTAGAGCTGCCTCCTGTCCGACAGTAAATATCGTAGATGTAGTGCCCTGTGACGGGGCAAGTAGAGCAAGTACAGAAATAGAGGTGAGAAGAAGAAAAGGGTCCCCCCGCATCACTGTGGGCCGCTATAGCTCATAAATCTTGAGCTATAAACATAAACCATGGTTGCCATGTCTCCGTGTGTCTGGTCCCCAGCGTGGCATTGAGCGTCTCCGCCGCCTGAATGTCCCTGTGAATCCACTCCTCTCTAGTAGGGATCTTGATCCTTTTCCAATAGACCGGTATGAAGGTTCAATAAGTGGCGGAGGAGAGATTTCATATAACATAAAAACATTGTGGACCCCCCCGGGCAGACCAATAGTGTCTGGTAATTGTTGCCTTACAGAAAGATCATGCAAATTTGTGGATAGCATCCTTCATCCCTTGGTGAAAGATTTACCATCCTATCTCCAGGACACCAAGGATACTTTATTGGCATTAGAAAACCTTCAAGTCCCACCTTACTGGCCAGCCTTGACGTTGTCTCCCTGTATAGCAATATACCACATCAAAAGGGTATCTCTGCTTGCAAGTTCTTCTTGGATCAAACATCATATGATGATCCTTAAAAGGACTTTGTCATAGCACTTTTAACATTTGTCCTTACTCACAATTATTTTATCTTTGATGACAAATAATATCTACAAGTGATAGATACCTCTTCTTGGTGGGAGGCAGCAGGTCATCTGTTCTCCAATGTATACCAAATACCAACAGTATATACTACACTGGCACAGGTATATAGATCACATGCTGCTCCTATGGACTGGGTCCAGCTTTACATTTGAGGAATATGTGGAAGAACTAAAACCACAATGACATTAATCTTTCACTTACCCATGTAAACCATAAAAATGAGATGGTTTTTCTGCAGCCCACCTGAGGGAGAGAGAGCGGGAGAGGCGGTCGATCTCCCCGCTTGCCCTCCTACTGGAACAAGCTGAAACAGTACGGAATCCCTCAACACCCTCACCAGGTCGCATACGGCACCCTGGACTCCCCAAGAGAGCACCTATATGTATTGTGGAGAGTTGGCACCGATCGGAGACCGACAAAGGCTGCGGGAACTGGAGCCCACAGAGACCCAATCCACCGTGCACACCCCATGGCTAATCTGAACAGAGACTACCTGAATTGGCCCAATAGAGGCATCGGCTGACTCTCTGATCCTCCGAGACTGGAGCTCCCTAACTGTTGCCGGACCATCTATAGCTGCCGACCACCCTTACCACTCTTATGGACGCACCACAGACCAGAGATTCAGGCTGTGAGGGAAGGGGGACATACTGTGCCCCGCAACTGGGTACAGGGCTGATGTTTGCCCCCATTTTATCGTTTGTCATTATCACTCAGGTTGATGCCCGGTTAAAGTAAGATCTATCTCCTATGCCCCCCCGACCATCTACCAGCTTACTGCAGCCCACACAGGAAGCCAGTGTCCGTGGTTAATCAGATAAATTAATAGATGAATCTCTACCCACAGACAGATAGAACATATAATTTACATTGTCTAACAACCTACCACTCTTGTCACACATTACCTATACGTATTGAGAATATAAACCATGCAACTATCCTGTCTGTTACAGCATTGCTAGTAAAAAAAACATTGTAGCTATATAAGTGATGGTGCATTAAGCACTCAGTTACCGTTAGTAGACTTATGAACCACCCTGACTCTCCTAATACCTTACCGCTAGCCTGAACATTCGTTCATTCCCTGCATACAGTTATTCTTGTTATCAGTTACTACTACTAACAATGTGCAGGACTGCTATATAACTCTATGGTATAAGCATGACTACGAAATATAAAAAAATGTGCATGTTTCTTATATGCCATGAAACTGTATAACTGCTTTGACTGTGTCGGTTTGTTTGCTGTCGTGGCATTGCAGACCAGTTTGTAATTCTCAGCACGAAAAATAAAGAATTTAAAATAAATAAATTTAAAAAAAATCATGCTGTCTCCAGATGGTACTTTACAAAGACAACATCCACCAACTGTGTTCTGCACTGCGAAAGTCATCATCCCTCCAGGTTGAAAACCTCCATTCTGTACGGCCAGTATCTGCTCGCACGCAGGAACTGCTCCAATGCCAACGACTTCATCTTGGAAGGTCAAGAACTCAGACAGAACCCCAACAAGAGCATACAACAAAGTACGCCTCACAGACAGAGCATCTAGTCTCAGAACTAGAAGGCCACCACCAGATAAAACCCTCAGATGCATTGCGACATTTGATAGCGGTTGGCCCACCATGTCGGACACCCTCAAAAAATACTGGCCCATCTTGACACATAATCAGGACCTCAGTGAAACACCGCCCAAGTATCCATCTATTACAGCCAGTCGATCTACTTGTACATAATCATCTTGAGAAAAAAACCTACAGATCCACACTGGCTAACTCCCACCATCGTACCTATCGCGGTGGTCACTGCAAGGCGTGCACATTTATCCAACCCAGCAAATTTACTAGGTCACCACAAACCAATATCAATATCAAACCAATGGATTTGTTAACTGCAGCACCACTAAGATCATTTATCTGATTACTAGTTCCTGCAACAAACAATGCATAGGGAAAACTTATCAGGAATTCAGGCGACGTATTTTACAAACCCGTCAATTCCATTACTCACGCTGGCAACCCCACCCCTATTGCCAGACACCTCATTAATTTCCATAATGCTGATCCTGTTCATTTACGATTCCAAGCCATAGAGAAATTAACTCTTGGCTCATGCAAAGGCAATTTCAATTTGAAATTATTACAGAAGGAATCAAGATTTATCCCTCAATATCAAACGATGGCAGCACCTAAGGGGTTAAATTAAGAATTTAACTTCACCCCCTTTATCCATTCTTAGTTCACCCTCTCAACTGTATATATTATATTTGATTTACTATCAATATTATTACTTTATTTTGATTATTGTCTATCTATCGTGCAGTCTCCTACTGCACTCCCAGTATTATATATTACTTACACTATTTAGTGAAATACTACAATTATTTTATCATCAAACACTTAGAAAACTACTCTGACATTATTATGTACATATTCTACATCCTTATTCTTTTCATTTATTTTTTTATTATTATTTTTGGTCAAATAGCCTAATACAGGCAAGTTATCATTTTATTGAGCAAGATTATACCAATTTATAACATGTATTTACACTAACTCATGTTATGGACTAACCGCTACGTCACTAATCCTTTAGATCTCCCTCATTGGCCATTACATCTGTCAATTGGCTACAACCACACCAATTACCAGACATCACCCGGCATTTAAACCCTCTGAGTATAGAGGGTCATTTCCCCCTGAAGAGCCGCCTGACCGGCGAAACGTACGTCGGGGCTCTATTCTAACACCCAGTCTTGTCTGCAGACTACCATTTGATATATCATCTGTGACCTGTATATTGTTAGCAAACTTTTTTCCACAGATTTATTATTACAATACCAGCAGCAGCCAGGCCTGGGTGTTTAGCTACTTTGGCGGGCGATCTGCATTGTACCAACAGACAGTGATAGCTAGATTTACTCTGACAGGTGCCCTTGAGGTACAGTATAGTTTATAGCTGCAGGGTCCTTATCTGCCGATTATCTAGCATTTATACTTCTTTAGCCTAAGACAGAGTTAGAAGAATCAGCTTTAGAATAGGTGCCCTTGAAGGCACAGATTAACATACCGCTGTCTCCACACTACCTAGATTTGCTCTCTCTAAGAGCACCACTATCTTCAGGCACTACTGTCTATTGCAGGGGTAGGCAACCTTTTAGCAGCACTGTGCCGATATAGGAGTGTGATGTCCCGTAGCGTGCCGGCCCTATTTTTTTTAAATTGAGGTGTGTATGCTGCCGTATTCTGCTTGTTATATTTACTGTGATTGCTTTGTATCATTGTATTTGTGCGTATAGGAGCCATTATATTGTATATGTTCATTAGTAGTTTATAGTATCGTGTATGATACATATGAATGTGGGCTGTGTATGAGGGCTGCTTGTGGAATTGTGTGTGGATGGATATGTCACATTGTGTGTTTGGTAGTGTATTGCATGTGAGAGGCTGCATGTGGGGTTGTGTGCATGTATGTGGATTGTTAGTGGGTTACGTTTGTGCGGATTGTGTGTATGTTTTTTTGTGGGCTGTTCGTATTATTTGTATGAGGGGGAGGGTATTGTGCATATCTAGCAGTGTGGGTGGCTTCCCTGGGTTCCAGTGGGGACCAGGCTGGCCAGGTACAGGTCAAGGACAGGAGCTGCAACAGCAACTGCAGGCTGCTCTACTACAGATCCGAGATCACTTCCTCTACGTGTTGCAATACATAAACTGAGGATTGTCCTTCACCACCTTTTCGTATTAGCAGATATCTGAAGTTTTACTGGGACTCCTGATAGGACAGAGCCTGTTTGGCTCTAGCAGCCTTGAGTGCCGTGCAGAGACACCTTGAGTGCCGTAGGTTGCCTACCCCTGGTCTATTGTATAATCTTTGCAGGATTACTATTCTTTCTGCCTTTTCTGTGACGGTATATTGCATTTAGCAATGGTGAGTTTTTTACCGGCAGAGCCACAGGGTGATTTATTATACCCACCAGAACTCCTGTTTTTTAAACTGCACTGACCATCACATAATTTACTCTGTAATTACAGCCCTTACCGAGGACCTCGCTCATTACAATACTTGGCAGACGTTCCACTCTGCTTGCATTCTTACACGGCGGCATAACATAGTATCTATTCAGCTACTGTTGTGGCTTGCACCCAAACACTATTGCAACACATTTTTCTAATATTGTAGCAATCCACCACGGGCATAGAGCTGATATCTATTTAACGTGTCCTTTGTAACATAGTATGCCAATAGTGTAGCCAACTACAGCAGACTCTGCCAGCTGATATTTATCTACTCTTACACTTTATATTACAGAGATCATTTTAAATTGTCAATAAGCATTTTATTAGGTGTTGTCTCCACCTAGTGGTAACTTTTGAGATTGTCTTCACCTTTATCACATTTCCTTTCTTATCTTATCTATCTCTCATGTTTGTATGTATATAAAAAGATAAGTTTTATACTATCTATTTCCATCTACATAGGCTTAGAGCTAGTTCCTCTCTTCTTCTTACATTTCATTAACCGGGTTCATACCCGCTCTATTAGCCCCGATACCAACATATAGTATTCTCCCACCTTCCTCCTCTACTACCCCAAATATGTAGTTTCGTCACAAGGAAGGCCTGCAAAATCTCAAGACAAGAGATCTGTAGCTTTTGCAAGTTACGGTATATTTAAATATATCCCCAGTCAAAAAAATTATTAATTTTTATTTAGGCAGTGGAATGTTCCTTTAATAATAAATATCAACATAGAATCTCAAATACAGTGAAACTGGGATCTTGATTTTACCATTAAAAACATGTATAGGCTGTCAGTTCCTTTAATTAGGAAATGAAAGTAGAAATTAATATATTAACAGATATATTGTTCTATATTCAGAGGTACTAGCAGTACTGAATTCAATCTGATCTAGGCATTGTCTAACCATCCCAACATTTTGCCTCTGAGATTTTTTGCAATAATTTAAATAAAAGGGGTCTCCCCTTTAAACACAACATGTTTGTAAGTATGCAAAATACATAGTTGTGGATAAGGTCACTTACCCAGGAGATTATAAACTGACGAGCATATTGGTTGTTTGAGTAGATGCGTTCACGGAGAAGAGGGACAAAACTGATCAGATCGAACTTGCTGCTTTCTGTGACAATGTCCTGACAAAGCAAAGAATAGAGAGGAGTGATGGGTGAAATGCATAATGCAGGATTCATAGTTATATAGCAAAACCTGCGGTCGCGGACAAAATGCACAAAGTACATCGACACCTTCAGTCACAGACAATAACACAAAATACATCTACACCTGTTGTGGTGGTCACCCCCATGAGATGAGGGGTGTTCACTGCCAGAGACATCCTCTCCTAGTGTGAGTAGCGCTGCAGTAATCCCAAAGCAATCTCCAAGCAAAACATACATCTGTTAAAGCTGCACAGCTCTTAGAAGAGCTAGTGGTTATAGCTGTTCCCTACAATCATGAGACAAGGCTGCGTGTTGAGGGTGAAGTGGACTGATTTATTGGTAGCCACACTTGCCTTTTATGCAATTCCCCATGCAAGGGGCACTCCCACATGGACCTTGTGGGGAACTACAATATAAAATTAAAGACCAAAAACAACAGTGTTACAATGTAGGACACTCCCACACATAGAATACAATCCCTCCCCTCTGCCTGGGAGATAATTGAGTCAATTACTGTATCAATTCAATTATCTCCAGGTGAAAAAGAACATCATTTACAGACAACCCGAAAGTACCCAAAAACTCACATAAACCCCATAAAAAGTATATCCCCTGATAGCCTGATCTGGGTGAGCAACATATCCAAAAATCACCCAGATTGGTTCAGGATATTCATGGAAGTCTTATATCTGACGACCGCACACGAGGCTCCTGCCCAGAATAGTTCCACAGATTTCAGGTTGTGCGGCCGGTCTCTTTTGGGAGCTTTAAATATAATGAAATATCACAAATAACCGTTCGTGAGAAAGCTAGTCGTGTGCCCCTCGTTCGGGAGTTTGGTTTCACCGAATGCCACCTCCTTCGGATAAATGGAACGAACATAGGTGATCCTGGAAGTCTCAGCAGTGTTTGGGCCATTCAGTGTCCGAATATTTGTGAGAAAGAAATGAAATGTTTGAATGTGTGATATTGAGATGTGGCTCTTATCCAGTCTTTATAAACGTAAATAATCACATTATTCTTTATCTCAGAAACCTAGATCTCATTATAAAGACTATAAGACCTGCTAATACCATGCAAAGAAGCCATATAGATTGTACCAGGTATTCTCTCAAACAAGGGGATGACCAGGAAGTCTCTGGAATTACTGTATCTGGAAGTTAGAGTTGTTGTGTTTCCTTTTGGGCTTAGTCACCAATAAATGGATTTAAATATTTTTCATGTCAGTGAAACCAATGTTGCCATAGGATGGTGCAGTTCTAGAATTCTAGATGTATTCCTTTGTTTCCTGAACACATTCTATCTGCAGAGTTTGGGATCAGTTTTGTTTTGTGCCGAGTAAACATTGTGTAAGAGCAGAGCAGCCAAGAATTTGATTTGCAGTTTGTGACTTCTCTTTTTCCGTTTGCCATTTTCCATTGTGTGTATTGAGAATACTTCCTGTTTCTTTGTGTTACATATAATGTTAAACTGGCAAACTCTGTGCAGATATGTTCCCTAGAAAGCCAAGCAAGTGTCCCTGGAGACAGAGAGTGAAAGATTTCTATAGAGAGGTGGTAATATGTCATGGAATTGAAAAAGATATAAAAATAAATAAATAATGAACGACACTATATCCATTCCATCACATTGTTGTCCCCTAGCGCTGTCCCTCCAGTCAGTGTTAAATCATTTCATCTCATTGAAGATAGAAGTGGTTATAGTGTCTGGAGTCCCTTGACGCTGTCCCTCCAGTCAGTGTTAAACCTTTTTCAAGCAGTTTAACACTGAATGAGAGTTCCTGGCTTCCCATAATCTCTGTGCTGTATCTCAAGGAAGTGGTCTGGGTGCAGTGGCTCTGTCATGGCTCCCGAATCTCACTCTGGTGTGACTGCACCTGATTACTGTGGTCACGCCGAAAGCATAAAGGGTTACTTACCTGGATCGAGGACCGATCCTCCTGTACAACGGTTCTCAGCCGGTGCAGCGTTCTAGGAGATGCAGGCTGCTGCGGTTTCCTTTTGAATACTTTACTTACCACATCCACAACAAAGATGGCGCCGACGTGTGTGTGACGTCACGTCATCATTGTGCACGCACATTTTGGGGTCAGAGGTCAAATTCTGGCCAATCAAGGCTTAGAGAGGCACATTTAAACCCTCATCAGTGGCCTGTCGTGGTTTCTTGTTCTTCTATTTGGTATTTGACATTCCCCTGGTTGGGCTTTTTTTATCGTTCTGTCTCTTTCTGTGTCCCTACCCTCGGCTAGTATTTTGACTATTCTCTTTTACGTTCTAAGGCCTGATATACGTTGTCCTTGTTTTTATTTCTGTGTTCTTATCGGTTACATAATTATGCGTGTTGGGTCATGCAGTATCCGTTACTCCCTCCCATGTAAACATTGCAGTTTTTTTTTTACGGTAATATTTACATTGCAGATTTAGAGGGACACTCCAAATCTCTAAAGTACTTTAGCTTGCTGAAATGCTACATGTGTAAAGAGTGTGCCCCTCTTTTTTCCATTTCACAAAAAGTGTAGATTTCATTAGAAGATTGCCGCTTTTGTAAATTTGCCTGGTTACACCCCCAGACTGTCAATCATACAACGAGTCCGATTACTTCCTAGATTGTGAAGCTCAGTGAAACTAAACTCAAGAGGCAGCAATTGCCCAGAGCACCTGCCTTGCAAAGACTTCAAATTGGAAAGTCTGTGATTGGACAGCCGGAGAACGTTTGGAGCATGGGGAGGGCTAGCAAAGGCTGCAGACAACAAATCTGCAGCTTCTGCAAGCTTTTAGATAGAACTCCAATGAAAAAAAGAATGTATAATTAAATGCATACATGTTTTCATTGGGAATATATCTACTAAGCAGTCGTTTATATCCAAGTACAGAAAAAAAAACCAAAAAAAAACCATACTTTTTCCTAAACACCCCAAAAGTACCCTACAAATACATAAAACCCCACAAAAGTTATATCCCCTGATAGCCCTGATCTGGGTGAAAAACATATCCAAAAATCAGATCAGTTCAGGAATTTCCTGAAAATCATTTGTTTGACCGACTGCAGGCATGGTCCCATGCCCAGAGAATCAGGGCTTGCGGTCTAGTTCGGTAGTTTAAAAACCCGAACAAACTACCGAAAATAGTCAATAGTCTTACCCTGGAGCTTGTTCCCCTTGTTATTGGGAATGTTTCCACCAAGCAGTGTCTTTCTAAGTGTTGTTGAACCGAACCCAAGCGATCATGGAAGTCCAGCGGTGTTCGGGAGTTTCAGAATCCGAAAATAGTTCCATGAACTCAACGACCAAACACCGGTGCTTGCGTTCATGAGAACAAGATGGCCGCTACCTCGTGGTAGTCCATAGGAATTGCGGCCACCCAGACGAACACTTAGAACACGGAGGTAGAAATTGTTACAAAGTAGCAATTTAGCTTTGTCTCCGGTTTGTGCGGCTGTTCGGTTCCCAAATACACGAATGGAGACTTTTACATTACATTTTACAGGGTCCATAGTCTGTGGGCAGAAGGCTGGCAAGCAGGCTCCTCCAGGAACTTGTGGCAAACTCACTTGGAACGGGGAGTTTGTCACAGGGATATAGCAGCAGATTGAACAGGCGTCTCTAACTGTGCACGACTTACCTTCAGCAAGCGATCCAGCAGTTCAGAGCCACTCTTAACATTGGGATCTGGATCGGCAGCAAGCTAAACACAAGAGAAAGCACATTATTTATAATGCAGGACTCTAGACACAGCCAACAGAGAGAGCAACTGCCTATCGGTTCTAGACACAGCCAACAGAGAGAGCAAGCTGCCTATCGGTTCTAGACACGGCCAACAGAGAGAGCAACTGCCTATCGGTTCTAGACACAGCCAACGGAGAGAGCAAGCTGCCTATCGGTTCAAGACACAGCCAACAGAGAGAGCAAGCTGCCTATCGGTTCAAGACACAGCCAACAGAGAGAGCAAGCTGCCTATCGGTTCTAGACACAGCCAACGGAGAGAGCAAATTGCCTATCGGTTCTAGACACGGCCAACAGAGAGAGCAAGCTGCCTATCGGTTCTAGACACAGCCAACAGAGAGAGCAAGCTGCCTATCGGTTCTAGACACAGCCAACAGAGAGAGCAAGCTGCCTATCGGTTCTAGACAAGGTTCAACTCAGCGCCACTTACCTTACTGAGTCCATCAAACAGCACGCTGAAATGGGGCAAAACAGAGCCTCGAGCAACTTTCACGATGTTATACAGAGCTTCGCAGGCATAGTATCGCAAGCGGCTGTCTGCATCGTTAAAACAGGTCAGCACAGGCTCAATCAGCTCCCTCAGGTATTGCCCAGAGTCCTGCGTACAAAGAGAAAAGCAGTCACGTCACGCTAATCACAGTCCCCTCGGCACTGTACCATCGCTGCATCTGTCCCGCTCCACCCACTACTACAAGAACATGAGAGCTAGGATAGCGGGAATTCAATTAACTGGCTTACAATGCCTATATCCCAGCCTGGCAGCACTGGACCCTCACAGAACCTGTGCCCCTTACCTTTCCCAGTGCAATGGAGCAGGCAGCCAATCCAATGAGACCACCCTTGCGACTGTGAGGGTGCTGAGACAGAGCAAACTCCTGGGCCAGGATCAAGATGACGTGCTTTATCTGAGCGGTATTATTCTGGGCAACAAACTCTCTGACCAGCCTGCAGACAGAAAGAATAACAAAGACAGAGCTACACTACTTAACCTCCCATACCTCCCCCAGTCAGTCAGTCAGTCAGTAAGTCTCTCACACAGTCTCTCTCACACAGTCTCTCTCACACAGTCTCTCTCACACAGTCTCTCTCACACAGTCTCTCTCTCAGTCTCACAGTCTCTCTCCCAGTCTCACAGTCTCTCTCCCAGTCTCACAGTCTCTCTCCCAGTCTCACAGTCTCTCTCCCAGTCTCACAGTCTCTCTCCCAGTCTCACAGTCTCTCTCCCAGTCTCACAGTCTCTCTCCCAGTCTCACAGTCTCTCTCCCAGTCTCACAGTCTCTCTCCCAGTCTCACAGTCTCTCTCCCAGTCTCACAGTCTCTCTCCCAGTCTCACAGTCTCTCTCCCAGTCTCACAGTCTCTCTCCCAGTCTCACAGTCTCTCTCTCTCAGTCTCTCTCTCTCTCAGTCTCTCTCTCTCTCAGTCTCTCTCTCTCTCAGTCTCTCTCTCTCTCAGTCTCTCTCTCTCTCAGTCTCTCTCTCTCTCAGTCTCTCTCTCTCTCAGTCTCTCTCTCTCTCAGTCTCTCTCTCTCTCAGTCTCTCTCTCTCTCAGTCTCTCTCTCTCTCAGTCTCTCTCTCTCTCAGTCTCTCTCTCTCTCAGTCTCTCTCTCTCTCAGTCTCTCTCTCTCTCAGTCTCTCTCTCTCTCAGTCTCTCTCTCTCTCAGTCTCTCTCTCTCTCAGTCTCTCTCTCTCTCAGTCTCTCTCTCTCTCAGTCTCTCTCTCTCTCAGTCTCTCTCTCTCTCAGTCTCTCTCTCTCTCAGTCTCTCTCTCTCTCAGTCTCTCACAGTCTCTCTCACAGTCTCTCTCACAGTCTCTCTCACAGTCTCTCTCACAGTCTCTCTCACAGTCTCTCTCACAGTCTCTCTCACAGTCTCTCTCACAGTCTCTCTCACAGTCTCTCTCACAGTCTCTCTCACAGTCTCTCTCACAGTCTCTCTCACAGTCTCTCTCTCTCACAGTCTCTCTCTCTCACAGTCTCTCTCTCTCTCAGTCTCTCTCTCTCTCAGTCTGTCTCTCAGTCTGTCTCTCAGTCTCTCTCTCAGTCTCTCTCTCTCAGTCTCTCTCTCAGTCTCTCTCTCTCAGTCTCTCTCTCAGTCTCTCTCTCTCTCAGTCTCTCTCTCTCTCAGTCTCTCTCTCTCTCAGTCTCTCTCTCTCTCAGTCTCTCTCTCTCTCAGTCTCTCTCTCTCTCAGTCTCTCTCTCTCTCAGTCTCTCTCTCTCTCAGTCTCTCTCTCTCTCAGTCTCTCTCTCTCTCAGTCTCTCTCTCTCTCAGTCTCTCTCTCTCTCAGTCTCTCTCTCTCTCTCAGTCTCTCTCTCTCTCAGTCTCTCTCTCTCTCAGTCTCTCTCTCTCTCAGTCTCTCTCTCTCTCAGTCTCTCTCTCTCTCAGTCTCTCTCTCTCTCAGTCTCTCTCTCTCAGTCTCTCTCTCTCTCAGTCTCTCTCTCTCTCTCAGTCTCTCTCTCTCTCAGTCTCTCTCTCTCTCAGTCTCTCTCTCAGTCTCTCTCTCTCTCAGTCTCTCTCTCTCTCAGTCTCTCTCTCAGTCTCTCTCTCAGTCTCTCTCTCAGTCTCTCTCTCAGTCTCTCTCTCAGTCTCTCTC